>NC_137071.1:113612036-113792888 GCF_951640355.1 Cnephaeus nilssonii
GTTGTATGTTGCTTGCTATGATATTTCAGATTGTACTGACTCATGGGCAGCGGTCAATGGCCTGGCTATATGGTGAGGCAGAAGGGCAATAAAAAATTGGCCTATGAAAGGTATGCCTGTATGAGGCATGGTCCTATGGAAATCACTGTGAGAATCTGAGGGGTGTATTAGAGTAGGTCATGTCAATGCCCATCAGAAGAACCCTCTTTTAGTTTGAAAGGAAATTGGAAGCAACAAGTAGATATACTGCTTATTTAAGGTCACTTGAGTCCATGGGGTAAGTGGATATATGGCTATTGTAGCAATGCATAGAGAAAGCCTTAATCTAGCCATGTTCCTCTTGCAGCCTGTGAGGATAAAGTGCCAATAAGAACTGTTCTAGCCCTTTATTTCTGTGGTCTTCTTCTAAGGACACATAACCCTCGTCTAACTGTATTAAGTTATTTTTGCTACTGTAACAAATTACCATAGATTTAGTGGTGTCAAACAAGATAATTATATTATCTTCCACTTCTAGGAACCAGGAGTCCAAAATGAGTTTTACAGGGCTAAAATCAAGGTGTTCAACACTGTTGGTTCCTTCTGGAAGCTCCATGGGAGAATCTGTGCCTTACCTTTTCAGCATTCCTTGGCTTCTGTTTCTGTTGCCTTCCCTTCCTCTGTAGTCTACTCTCCCTTTATCTTCCTCTTACAAGGGCACTTGTGATTACATTTAGGGCCCACCCTGACAAGGAAGGTAACGTCCCCAACTCAAAATTTTTAACTTAACCAAAAAAATTCTTATTGCAATATAAGGTTAATTTCACAGGACTGAGGGACTAGGACATGGATACTTTTGGGGCCATTATTCAGAGCACCACATTAAAATAAGAAAAGAACCCTGGCTTTTATGCCAGCTCCCTCCTCCCCCCACTCCATCCCCCAGCTCCCGCTGGGGCTGCACCATGCTAGCACCAAGCTCAGTGCTCCTGCTAAGGCAGCACCGCCTTCTCCTTCCAGCCTCCATCATGATCATCTACAAGGACCTCATCAGCCATGATGAGATGTTCTCCCATATCTACAAGATCCAGGCGATCGCAAACAGGCTGTGCCTGGAGGTAGAGGGGAAGATGGTCAGTAGCACAGAGGATAACATTGATGACTCGCTTATTGGTGGAAATGCCTCCGCTGAAGGCCCTGAGGGCAAAGGTACCAAAAGCACAGTAATCACTGGTGTTGATATTGTCATGAACCATCATTTGCAGGAAACCAACTTCACAAAAGAAGCCTACAAGAAGTACGTCAAAGATTACATAAAATCAATCAAAGGGAAACTTGAAGAAGAGAGACCAGAAAGAATAAAGCCTTTTATGACAGGGGTTGCAGAACAAATCAAGCACATTCTTGCCATTTCAAAAACTACCAGTTCTTTATTGGTGAAAACATGAATCCAGATGGCATGATTGCTCTGCTGGACTTCCGTGAGGATGGTGTGACCCATATGTGATTTTCTTTAAGGATGACTTAGAAATGGAAAAATGTTAACAAATTTGGCAATTTGGGTCTATCACCTGTCATTGCAACTGGCTGCTGCTTTTCATCCACAAACCAAGACTAGGACAAATGAGACTGATGTTATCTTGAGCTCTTCATTTATTTGACCTTGATTCATTTGGATCAGAGCCATTGTTTTGAAGAAAAAGCATGTCATGTAGGTTGTCTAAAAATAAATGCATTAAAACTCAAAAAAAATAAAAAGAAAAGAAAAGAAAGAGCACTAGTTGGTTTGGCTCAGTGAATAGAGTGTTGACCTGCAGACTGAAGGGTCTTGAGTTCAAATTCAGCAAGGCCACATATCTAGGTTGCAGGCTCTATCCCTGGCCCTGGTCAGGGTGGCTGCAGGAGGCAACCAATCGATGTGTCTTTCTCACATCAATGTTTCTCTCTCTGTGTCTCTCCCCCACCCTTCCACTCTCTCTAAAAATCAATGGAAAATATCCTCAGGTGAGGAATAACAAAAACAAAACAAAAACAAACAAACAAACAAAAAACGTGAGAAAAGAAATCAGACGTGTCCCAACTGACAGATATTCTATAAAATATCTGGCCATTACTCCTCAAAATTGTCAAGGTATTAAAAAAGAAGTGAAGTCTGAGAAATTATTATAGCCAAGAGGAGTCTAAGAAAACATGATAATTAAATGCAGTAATAATATCCAGAATGGAATTTCAACCAGGGAAAGACAATTAGCTAAAAAATAAAGAAATCTGAATAAAGTGAGATGCATCAGTCTAGGCTTATTAATTGTAAAAATATACTAGACTAGTGTAAACTGTTAATAAAGGAATGGGGTGTTTTATACATGGAAACTGTGCTATCTTTGTCACTTTTTTTTTCATTCTAAATACAGTAAGTACTCCTTTAACATTGTCAATACATTCTGCAACTTTAAGCAAAATGACTATAATTAAACCCATTTTGCCACAGGCTAATTCATATAAACAAGAGTTAAGTTCCTTTGGCATCTTATCAATGTTATAATAAAACGATTTTACACAAAACAGTTATTAGAGGACCTGCTATCTGAAAATAGAGCTTTCTTATAAAATCTTTCATAAGCCAAAACTGCCTAAAGCAAAGAGTAGCACCCGCTTTCCATAAGTTTGCATTACACCATTTTTCTTTTACGAAAGACCTACAATTATATACATACTAGAGGCTCGGTGCATGAATTTGTGCACCAGTGGGGTCCCTCAGCCTGGCCTGTGGGATCGGGCTGAAACTGGCTCTCCAACATCCCCTGAGGATTGCAAGAGGGCACAGACCAGACCAAGGGACCCCACAATCAGGGCTGGGGAAGGACACAGGAGGTTGACCAGCCAGGGAGGGACCGTGGGAGGGCTCCAGGGTGTGTCCGGCCAGTCTAGCTCAGTCCCGATTGGTCAGACCCCAGCAGCAAGCTAACCTACCAGTCGTCAGTGCATGTCATAGTGATTGGTCGACTGGTCAACTGTCTGCCCCTTGGTGGTCAGTGCATGTCATAGCCAGTGGTTGAGCCTTAGCATATCATTAGCATATTACACTTTGATTAGTTGAATGGATGACCAGATGACTGAACACTTAGCATATTAAGCTTTTATTATATAGGATGTATTTTTTAAATATGTTTTTTAATTTATTTCAGAGCGTGGAAGGGAGAAGGAGAGAGAAATAGAACAACAATGATGAGAGACAATTGTTGATTGGCTGCCTCCTGCACGCCCCCTACTGGGAATTGAGCCTGCAACCCAGGCATGTGCCCTGACCAGGAAATGAACTGTGATCTCCTGGTTCATGGATCAACACCCAACCACTGAGCCACACTGGCCAGGCTATAAATATAAATTTACAGGTTTATTTTTTTCATAAAAGTAAAAGCCTTTTTTGGAATCCTTTCAGTTAGAGAAAACAATTACTAATGTAGGACTTTTGTAAAAGTGAAGTGGTATAACAAGAACCTCAGAAAGAATATACCTATATATTCTAAAATAAAAAAGGTTATTTTAAGAGTTAAAATGTTACTTATAGTTTGATTTTAATTATGTTAAGGACAATGTAAGTCTAAATAAAGTCCAGAAGGAAGCACACAAGACATTGAGAACCAATTTTAATTGATGGTTACTGGTCTAAGACATGATTTTCAGATTAAAAGCAAGCATGTAAATATTATTAATATAAATAAAAATTTCCTTGAATCTTCAAGCTTAAAGTAAGATTCTGATATTGGTGGTCATTGTGGATATGTTTTCAATCATAAATGCTATTGCAACCAGCCACATTGTGCTTAAATCTTTGTTGCACTTCAAAGTATTTATTTAGGACAGATTCCTAGAAGTGGGTAGAATTACTAATAAATATGTTTTAAAATATAATAAATATTTATTCTTTCATAAGCTATTTCTTTGTTATTTTATCTACTATTTTGCTGCCTAGCAAGCCTTCCCAATCCAGAGATTAGTTAAATATCTATGTTTTTTCTTATATTTAAGCCTTATATAATTAATCTTTGACATCTCCTTACTCCTACAGAAGAATTTTAAAATTTGGGTTAAAAATAATGGAATTTAGGAGAGCAAGATTATGTTTCCATAATGTTTTGATTATTGATTCTTAAATTTATTTGATTGCATTAAAACCCTGAAACCATGAGTAGCTTATTTTTCTTAATCTTTAAACTGAGGAGAGATTCCCAAAAGAGTACTTGCAAAGATAAAAGGCTACTTCTGACTTAGGTAACCTTCTCCAAATTCAGGTTCAAGCACTCATCGACTGGGAACTGAAGAAAAAATATCCTTGTGGGAAAAGAGTTTAGGTTCTTATGATAGCTCTGGAGATCATCTTGACTAAGTCCCCAATGGATATGCATCCAAAAGATAAGACAATGTTCTTTCCAATGAACAGTGTGTGTTCTACCACATACGATAATATAAGCACATGATAACTTGTTTTCAATTCATTTTTAAAAAATTAGATGTTTGAATAGATTATTCTTGGCTTTATTAATGACTTTTAATCTCATAGAATAATTATTTTAGTAAGTGGCTTTGCACAGGTAGAGGACAGATGTGATTATTCGTGCTTCTGAAAGGGATTGATCTGAATAACTGCTGTAAATCACTTTTTTCATTTTCATTATTTTTCCTGGTAAGAGTAAAAGGTGGAAGGTCTCAAAAAATTATTAAAGGTGTTAGATTTGTTAAGACTTAATGGAACACTTTCTTATCACAATACAAAAAGCAAATTACAAAGTTGTAGAGTGGGAATGGGATTCTACTTTGACAATGTTAATCACACTTTTATTAAAGTAGTTTTATGCAGAAGTTTAAAAAATAATTCTATTCTGGAAAATGTATCTTACATACACTTGCATGATAAGAGCAAAGATTATTTGCATGTAAAAATGGTAGTCTAATGATCTGTCATGTAACATTATGAAAATATTATTCCATTCCCACATTGCCTTTATTCCTTTAAGTCATAAAAAAAAAAATTAGGCTGCGTTTTCTCAAGAAGGAGAGTGGGGAAATGCATTATTTAGGAATAAAAACTCAATGAATTTTCTGTAAGGTACATTTAATTTTCAAATATACTGGGCTTCCTCAGTGTGAATAGGATGAAGCCCACTAATTCTAAACTAACTGGTGCTGCTATTTCAAGTAAGGTAGCATTGCATTAATATTGAACGACTGCTCTAATGCAAAATTCTATTTATTTTTCATGCAGAATAAATGTAAAATATTTCCTTTTGCTTCCCTTAAGTCTAGATTATTGAATGTACTACATATTTCTAGTAAGAGAATATTTTCTCCTCTGTATATTCCTAAAAGTGCTATGCCAAAATACTATTGAACTCAGATTTTGTGTTCACTGCTATAGGAATAGTTGTGATTTTTACAGGAATGTGAAACTGGGAGACAGAATCCTAATATATAAAAGGCCAGGGTTGTAACAATGGATCATGACTGAAGGCTGACCAAACTGGAAGTCCTTCAGTCAGTGCTGGGTTGCCATGGTGACCCAGCACTGACTGCCCTTCTGCAGCCTGGCAATCCAGCACTGACTGCCCAGGGCGCTGAGACCCAGAGAGAGAGGCAGGGTCTGATCTGCAGCCTCAGTGGCAGCTATTGGTCAGTACTTGCCTCTCTCTTTCTCTCCCTCTTTCTTTCTGAGCTTTGCTAGCAGCCGGGCTTTTCTTTCTCTCCTGGCCTCCGTGGGGGGTTGCTGTTCAGCCCTGCCTCTCTGATCAGGCCCAGAGATAAGCCTGGAAATGTTGACTGGCATAGGAACCGACCAATCAGAACCAAATGTGCATGTTGTGAAGAACCAATGGCTGCCTAGGAGGTGGAGCTTTTGCCACTGACTGGCATAGAAACTGACCAATCAGAAGCAAATCTGGGTGCTGTGGGGAGCCAGTGGCTGCCTATCATGTGGAGCTTTTCATGTGGAGATTCCTCTGCTGGCCAATTTGGTTCTGATTGGCATAGAAACCGACCAATCAGAACCAAATTGGCCAGAAGAGGAGTACAGTTGGGGGCGAGATCAGGCCTGCAGGGGAGGGCAGTTGTGGGTGAGATCAGGCCAGCAGGGGAGGGCCATTGGGGGGTGAGATCAGGCTGGCAGGGGAGGGCAGTTGGGGGCAACCAGGTCGACAGGGGAGGGCAGTTAGGGGCGATCAGGCAGGCAGGCAGGTGAGCAGTTAGAAGCCAGCAGTCCCAAATTGTGAGAGGGACATCCCCCAAGGGGTCCCCAATTGGAGAGGGTGCAGGCTGCGCTGAGGGAACCCCCCCTTCCATGAACAAATTTCGTGCACTGGGCCTCATTATTGTCATAAGAACTAGGAGATCTGGACTTTAGTTTTAACTCTGCCTCTAACTTTCTGGTCGACTTTGGGAAGGTCACTTAATCATCTAGGAATTTATCTGTTCTTTGGTAAAAATTATTACAAGATTTATTTTTTTTAATTTTGTTATACCTTAAATATTACATTGCATAGATGTTTAAATTGTCACCAAGTCCAATGCACTCTCATTTCTCCTCTAGACTATAAGGGTAATCTTCTAATTGATTTCTGCTTGGTATGCAGGTCCCCTCCATTCCTTTATTTCCATACTGCAATGGAATGAGGTTTCAAATATAAATCAGATAATGTCACGCCTCTGCTTTCCATTGCATTTAAAATCCAAACTCTTTATCGTAGCCTATAAAACCCTATAGGGACTGTCCTCCAAACTTTGACTTGTTTCGTTTTCTCCATTTCAGACACATTCCTGTTCCTCAAACACAAAACCTAACTTCTGCTTTTGGTCTTAGCAAATGCTCTTTCCTCAACCTGAAACACTTTCCTGAGATTCTTACAAGATTGACTTTTAGTTATTTAGGACTCAGTTCAAATATCACCTTGATAGAGAGGCCTTCCCTAATGTCCTCTCTAGAAAATGCCACCTGTCTGACCCTAAAACTCTTCATTACAGAACCCTGTCCACTTCTTTCTGAGAACTGTGCCACACTATAATTAATGTTTTTGTTTGGTGACTTGAATAATGCCTGTCTGCCCCACTAGAATGTACGTTTCTGGTAAGCCAATCTGGCTTGTTTATTAATGTATCAACAGTGCCTAGAAAGGTGTGTGGCACAGAGTAAGTGCTCAATAAATGTTTGTTGAACTAATTAATTTTACCTTTTTAGTATTGCTATCTTTTGTAAAGAAAATAATGTAAATCAGTTTTATTTCAAATTTAAAAAATGCATCTGTTGCCCTGGCCAGGTGGATCAGTTGGTTGGAGTACCATCCCATGTACCAAAAGGTTGCAGGTTTGGTTCCCAATCAGGGCACATACCTAGATTGCAGGTTCTATCCCCTGTCCTGATGCATATGGGAGGCAATTGATTGATGTTTCACTCACATATCAATCTCTCTCTCTCTCTCTCTCTCTCTCTCTCTCTCTCTCTCTCAAAATTAATAAAAAGATCCTTGGGTGAGGATTAAAAATGTTTTTAAAATGCAGTTCTTGTCATTAAAAAAATCATCACTTCAAAATTAACATTCCTAGTCATAATGTGCATTATTGATGTTTTTAGCTGCAAGTCTTATCACTTGAACGCTGCTCATTTCAATTTGCTATTCAGAAAAAATGAACACTGCATTTTGGACTACTGGAGATTTAAAGCATATACTAAAATGCTATAAACTTTAGTAGAACAAAATTTGCATTTATAGTAAATCACTAATGATATGCCATGTGTTTTTCCTAACTGTGCCCATAATTCATTGTTTCTAAAATATTTACACTTTGCTAATCTCTTAATAATATTTCATTTTGTAATGATAAAAAATGTCGTTGAAACTGATTCCCTTCCCATATTCAATGTGCTGTGATAAACTTAAAAAAATTATCCTGCTGTTCAACTGCTTTAAAAATAAAGTCTAGACCTGGCCGGTGAGGCTCAGTTGGTTGGGCATCCTACCATGCACCAAAAGGTTGCCTGTTCGATTTTCAATCAGGCACATGCCCAGGTTGGGGGTGTGCAGGAGACAGCTGATTGATGTTTGGCTCTCATATCAATGTCTCTCTCTCTCTCTCTCTCTCTCTCTCTCTCTCTCTCTCTCTCTCCTTCTCGCTCCCTTCTTCTCTCTAACAATCAATTTTTTTAAAAAACAGAGTGAGATTCTACTGCAGTTTGTAGTCCATAGCAATGTTGAACATGCTAAAACAAACAAACTCTAGATCTGGTGGCACAGCTCCAAGCTGTCCATAGTGAAGGCAATAAAACTGTTGGGCTGGATGTGAAGAAAGGTAATACTGGCTATATGGCAATACTGTGTATAAAAGGAAGCTTCCAAGTAAAGTGACAAGTTCCTCTGAGTGCATCTGAAGCAGCAGAGGTGATTCTATGTGTGGTCAACATCATCAAAGATACACCAAGGAAATGTGCACCTGATTACCACCACTGTTAAGCATTCCTATATGCTGTTACACTACAGACTAGTTCATAGCACAGTTGTTGGAAAGACTTAGACTTCTTTATTTTTAATTTAAATTCTTTATTGTTTAAAGTATTACATATGTCTTCCTTTTCTCCCATTAACCTTTCCCTGGCCACTCTCACCCCAAGCACATGCCCTCACCCCCCTACTGTCTGTGTTCATTGGTTATGCTTATACGCATGCATACAAGTCATTTGGTTGATCTCTTACCTCCCACCCCCACACACCCCTGTCTTCCCTTTGAGGTTTGACAGTCTGTTCAATGTGTCTGTGTCTCTGGATCTATTTGTTCATTTTATTCCACAAATGAGAGAGATTGTGTGATATTTTTCTCTTTCCCGCTGGCTTATTTTGCTTAGCATAATGCTCTCCAGGTCCATCCATGCTGTTGCAAATGGTAAGAGTTTTTTTTACAGCAGCGTAATAATTCATTGTATAGATGTACCACAATTTTTTAATTCACTCATCTGCTGTTGGGCGCTCAGGCTGTTTCCAAATCTTAGCTATGGTGAATTGTGCTGATATGAACATAGGGGTGCATATATCCTTTCTGTTGGTGTTTCTAGCTTCTTGGGATATAATCCTAAAAGTGGGATTACAGGGTCAAATGGGAGATCCATTTTTAATTTTTTGTGGAAACTCCATACTGTTTTCCACAGTGGCTGCAACAGTCTGCATTCCCACCAGCAGTGCATGAGCGTTCCTTTTTCTCCACATCCTTGCCAGCACTTGTCCTTTGTTGAATTGTTGATGATAGTCATTCTGACATGTGTGAGATAGTACCTCATTGTAGTTTTGATTTACATCTTTCAGATGATTAGTGACTTTGAGCATGTTTTCATATGTCTCTTGGCTTTTTGTATATCTTCTTTCAAAAAGTGTCTATTTATGTCAAATGCCCATTTTTTATTGGATTATTTATCTTCCTTTTGTTAAGTTGTATGAGTTCCCTATAAGTGTTGGAGATTAAACCCATATCGGAGATAACATTGGCAAGTATGTTCTCCCATGAAGTAGGCTTTCTTGTTGTTTTATTGATGGTTTCTTTCCCTGTGCAGAAGCTTTTTATTTTGATGAAGTACATTTGTTTATTTTCTCTGTGGTTTCCATTGTCCTAGGAGCAGTATCAGTAAAGATATTGCTACAACATATGTCTGCTATTTAGGTACCTATGGATTCTTCTAAGATTTTTATTGTTTCGTGTATTAGGTTTAAGTCCTTTATCCATTTAGAGTTTATTTCTCAACACCATTTATTGAAGAGACTGTCTTGACTCCATTGTATGCCCTTGCCTCCTTTGTCAAATTTTAATTGAGCATACTGGCTCAGGTCAATTTCTGAGTTCTCTGTTCTGTTCCATTAGTCTATATCAGTGATGGCAAACCTATGACACACGTGTCAGCACTGACATGCGTAGCCATTTCTGATGACACGCGGCTGCTGAGGCAGCCACATGCCGAGGATGAAACATTTGCTGCTCCTGAGGATGAAATATTTGCGAAATAATGTTTTTTCCTCAAAGTGACACACTACCCAAGTTATGCTCAGTTTTTTGGCGAAGTTTGACACACCAAGCTCAAAAGGTTGCCCATCACTGGTCTATATGTCTGTTCTTGTGCCAGTACCAGGCAGTTTTGAGAACAGTGGCTTTGTAATATAGCTTGATATCTGATATTGTGATCCCTCCAACTTTGTTCTTCTTTTTCAGGATTGTTGCAGCCATTTGGGGTCTTTTTTTTATTCCAGATTAATTTTTGGAGAGTTTGTTCTAGTTCTGTGAAATATGCCATTGGTATTTTAATGAGGAGTGCATTAAATCTAGAGATTGCTCTGGGTAGTATGGATATTTTAATGATGTTGATTCTACCACTCTATGAACATGGTATATTTTTTCTTTTGTTTATGTCTTCCTCTATCTCTTTTTTTCAACATCCTGTAGTTTTCTGAGTACAGTTCTTATACTTCCTTAGTTAGGTTTACTCCTAGTTATCTTTAATTTTTTTTTTTTTTTTGCAATGGTAAATAAGATTTTTTTTTTTAGTTTCTCTTTCTGTGAGTTCATTATTGGTGTATAAAAAGGCCATAGATTTCTTGGTGTTAATTTTGTATCCTGCTACATTGCCGAATTCATTTTTTGTTGATGGAGTCTTTAGGGTGTTCTATGTACAATATCATGTCATCTAAAAATAATGACAGTTTTATTTCTTCTTTTCCAATTTGGATGCCTTTTATTTCTTCTTCTTGTCTGATTACTTTGGCTAGCACTTCCAGTACTATGTTGAACAGAAGTGGTGAAAGGGGGCATCTCTGTCTTGTTCCTGTTCTTAGGAGAAATGGTTTTAGTTTTTGCCCATTGAGTATGAGGTTTGCTGTAGGTTTGTCAAAAAAGGTATTTATTATGGTGAAGTATGACTCTTCTATTCCCATTTTACTGGGAGTTTTTACCAAGAAAGGGTGTTGGATTTTGTCAAATGCTTCTTTGCATCAATTGATGATTATATGATTTTTGTCTCTCAATTTGTTTATGTAATGTACTAGTAGCCCTGCACACGAATCTGTGCACCTGTAGCTCGCCAGTAGCTCGCTGCTGCCTTCCAGTAGCTCTCTGCCTTCTGCTCTACCCTCCTGTAGCTCACCCTGCCTCCTGTCCCCTCATTCCCCCTCATAACTTGCTGCCTTGCCCCCTCCTGTAGCTCTCTGCCACCCACTTGTAGCTCACTGCCCCACCCTCTTTCTGATCCATGATCCGGTCTTTACGCAGTGGGTCGTTACATAAGCAATAAATATTATCCTATATAATAAATATGTAATATGCAAATGGTCGTTACGGTTCTTATATCCTTAAGTTTGGACATTTACCTCACCTTTTATTTTTAACATGGGTCTAATTTATTGGTAGTTTATTTTCCATAAAATTCTGTTGATTTAGAAGTCTGTTTATCACCGAAACCGACTCCAGTTTGGTTTGGCTATCGTTTGGCTCAGTGGATAGAGCGTCGGCCTGTAGACTCAAAGGTCCCGGGTTCGATTCCGGTCAAGGGCATGTACCTTGGTTGCGGGCACATCCCCAGTAGGGGGTGTGCAAGAGGCAGCTGATTGATGTTTTTCTCTCATCGATGTTTCTAACTCTCTATCCCTCTCTCTTCCTCTCTGTAAAAAATCAATAAAATATATTTTTTTTAAAAAAGAAAAAAAAGAAGTCTGCTTATCATACTGTACATCAAAATAAAAATTTGAACAATTAACATAAATAAATAGACACTAGTAGAGCTTGATTGCTGAGCATTTCTTGGAACCATATTATAGATGCCTTAGGACAATGTTATATATATATATAATAAAACATAACTACATTTTATTATATATAACTACAAATATATATATATATATATATATATATATATATATATATATATATTAAGGTGACCAGACGTCCCGCTTTTGGCGGGACAGTCCCGATTTTTAACAATTTGTCCCGTGTCCTGCGGCATTTTTAAAAAGTCCCGATTTTTGGAAAGAATGCACGGCAAGCTAGGGAACGGCGGGAGAACGGGAAGGGAATGTACAGTTTTCAGAGGCCATGTGGCTATTTAGCCAGGATATGAGTTTTATATTATTTTTGTTAATTTTATAATGTTAAACTTTAATAATAACAAATAATTGTTGAGAACTGATTATCGAGAACTGCTTATCAAAGTTCGCATTGTTGATCAGTTGTTAGAATTCGACCACCATTGTTTGGACTTAATGAACAATGGCAGTTTTTGGGATTGGCAACAAGGAAAACATTTTGTAACTGTCTCTCAGATGATACACATGGTACTGCGTGCTAGTAAGCTAGTTAAACAAGTGATGTCATTACAAATCAGCTATTCAGATAATTTAGGTAAGTAATTTATTTATTTATTTCATAAATACATAAATTTTCTTGAATTTAGCAGACAGTACTCGTATTATTTATATTTTATAGTGGCGGCAAAAAGTCTAGCGCTGGCCTTGAAAGTGACACTTATGACTTACGTTACGGCAAATTCAGAGGAAAAATAATACAAGTTAGTATTGCTATTATTTAGAAAAAAATATAGGATTAAAATAATTTTTAAAATATAGTTACTTTATAACAATCAAATTAATTTAATTTATAAACTAACAATAAAATATGTTCATGTAATTATGTACCTACTTACTGTGTTTTTAAGCAATATGTATATAATAATTTATAATATAATTTTAAATTATTTTTTTTAGATTTTTAACATAATGAGTAAGAAAAGAGGATGCAAATTCAACGATGATCTAAGAAGTGAATTTCCTTTTATTAAAAAAACCAAAAGCGATTACATTGTAAAATGTGAGAAATGTAATGGTGAATTTTCTATTTCGCATGGCGGGAAGAATGATATTTCAAAGCACTTGGAGACACAGAAACATAAAAGATATTTAAATACTGCTGCATCTTCCTCCAAAATACAGAAATTTTTTCAGAAAACAACTTATGAAGACGAAGAAAATAAATTAGCATTAGCAGAAGGACTTATGTCTTTTCATGCTATTAATCACAATCATTCCTTCAGATCTATGGACTGTACATCACAAGTTGTCAAAAACTTGTTCAACAAAAAATTTGCCTGTGCTAGAACAAAATTCGAGGCAATTGTGCGTAATGTGCTTTCCCCATATGCATTTTCAGAATTAAACAAAAATCTAGAAAAAATTAATTTTATATCCATATATTCTGACACATCTAATCATAAGGATATAAAGTTATTTCCAACCATTATTAGATTTTTTGATTCAGAAACTGGAATAAAAATTAGAATTTTAGATTTCATTTCTTTGCCCGGTGAAACTTCTGAAATAATTTTCAGTTTCATTATTAATATTTTGGGAAAAAACAATTTAAAACACAAAATGATTGCATATTGTGCAGAGAGCACGAACGCAAATTTTGGAGGAAAAGCGAGAAGAGGTACAAATAATATTTTTATAAATTAAACAAAAACCTTAATCAAAACATTATTGGTGTTGGTTGTGCAGCGCACATAATACATAACGCCATTCAAACAGCTGCTGACTTGTTGCCCGTAGATGTAGAAAATATTGTTATTAAAATATATTCTCATTTCTATATATACACTGTGTGCGTTGAAATGCTTAAAGAATTTTGTGAAACTGTGGAAGTCGAATATCAGAAAATACTTGGATACAGTAAAACGCGCTGGTTAGCTCTTTTGCCAACTGTAGAAAGAAATTTGAAAATATATGATCCTTTGAAATCCTACTTTCTATCACAGGATGTCCTAGAATTTTAGAAGAGTTTTTTGAAAAAGAATCTTCAAAAATTTGGCTAGAGTTTGTACACACTCAAGCAGCTCTTTTTCAAAATGCTATAAAACTTATTGAAGGTGACAAAATTTCCTTAATCGAAGTAGCAAGAGAAGTTAATAATTTAAAATTTCAGTGTCAATAGTGGTTAGAAAATAATTTTCTTCCATTAACTATCCGTAATAGTATAAGCCAGCTAGAAGAACAAGTTGCAATAAATCGTGCAGATATCATGAATCATGTCAAAAAGTTCTATAGTAACTGCATAGATTATTTAGAAGAGTGGACGGTACATTACAATGATATTGAACATTTTCATTGGGTTACATTAAAACAAGAACTTAATTGGAATGATGTGCAAAAATCATTCGATCACATTACTCAAAATTTCCCATATTAGTAATATTTCCGAAAATGATATTTTTAATGAGGTATCATTATTAAAAAATATATTGTTAAGGAAAAGGTTAAATCTTGGGCATCAGCAAAAATCACAATAGAGAACAAATAGTTAGAAATATTTCATCATTTTGAAACAAACCATGTTCCTTACAATAATGCACTAAAAATTGTGGAATACGCGCTGTCCTTACCAGGAACTAATGCTACGACTGAACGCGTTTTTTCTATGGTAAATAAAATGTGAACATCAGAAAAATCACAATTAAGTGTTGAGACTTTGAAAGCCATTTTATGTGTGAAATATAATTTAACAAATTCTTGTGAAAAATTTCATGACCTTTTAAATGACAGCAATCTACTAAAAAAAATTCACTCAAATGAGAAATATGCCAAAGAATAAAATAACACTATACATAATTTTTTTATTTATTATATCTGTAAATTGTACTTATGTTGAAATTTTTAAAAAATATATTACAATACTATTTTTGTGTTCTATGAAAATTTTTGTTGCTCCATATAGACCAAATTTTTAATCAAGAAACCCCCTCCCCCCATCCCCGGTCAATGTTGTCCCGCTTTACCAATGTTAAAATCTGGTCACCTTAATATATAAATATATATTATATATTTATACACACTAATAAAAGAGAAAAATTCTAATTGACCATACCTTCGCTACGCCCACAGCCAATCAGGAGTGATATTCAAATTAAGCCAACAAAGATGGAGGGTAAATTTGCATATGCAGGAGGGGCGGGCTGCGACTGACGCTGCCAACTGGGACCAGGCCACCATCAGGGACCAGGCAGGCCAGGCGGGCAGTGCCTAACACAACCCTCTGGGTCTAGTCCACCATCGGGGACCAGGAAGGCCAGACGGGCAACGCCTGACATTGTCTGCAGGGTCAAGCTGATAGGTAAGTGGGCGGGGGCGGGGGGAGTGCCTGACGCTGCCTGCGGGCTCCAGGCCACCATTGGTAACTGGGCAGGCCTGGCGGGCAGCGCCTGATGCTGCCTGCTGGGTCAAGGCCATGATAGGTAACCGGGCAGTGGGGCGGGGGCAGCGCCTGATGCTGCCCACGGGGTCCAGGCAGCCATCGGGGAGGGGTAGGCCTGGCGGGCAGTGCCTGACTCTGCCCACAGGGTCCAGGCAGCCATTGGGATCAGGCAGGCCTGGCGAGTAGCGCCTGACGCTGCCTGTGGTGTCCATTCCACCATTGGGGCCAGGCAGGCTGGGCGGGCAGCGCCTGACACAGCCTGTGGTGTCCAGTACACCATGGGGGACCTGGCAGGCCAGGCGGGCAGAGCCTAATGTCGCCTGCTGGGTCAAGGATGTGATAGGTAACCAGGCAAGGGCTGAGGGGAGGGCAGTGCCTGACGCTGCTCACCGTGTCCAGGCAGCCATCGGGACCCTGGGTAGGCTGGGGTGGCCAGGGTCTCAGGGATCACTGTCTGCCCCCGGGCCACCTGTGGACACCGGTGGAGCAGGCTGGGGTTGAACATTTTAATGAAAATGGGATGCCTGTGCCCCGGCCCACCACACCAGTCCCTGGCGAGGAGAGGGCAGTGGGCAGTTAGCAGGCACCAGGGCTTGGAAGGGACTGGGAGCAACTTGCAGGCATGCTACCAGGAAGAGGTGCTGAACCATGATGACGCAGAGGGCTGGCTGATGGAGGCAAACAAAGGTGCAGATGAGGTGGCTCTCACTGGCGCTGAGCTTGAAAAGCGCACCAACAGCTTGATGAACTAAATCACCTTTCTGAAGAAGGTGCATGAAGAGAAGGTCACTGAGCTTCAGGTGCAGATCCAGTATGCTCAGATATCCATGGAGATGGACATGTTTTCCAAGTCCAACCTCTCTGCCATGCTCAAGGACATCCGTGCCCAGTACGAGAAGCTGGCTGCCAAGAACATGCAGAATGCAGAAGAATGGTACAAGAGCTGCTTCACCATGCTGACCAAGAGCACTGCCAAGAACACCTACGGGGTGCACGCCACCAAGGAGGAGGTGTCTGAAAGCCGCTTCCTGCTCAAGGCCAAGACCCTGGAGATCAAAGCATGCCAGGGCATGAACTAAGCTCTGGGAAAACAGCTGCAAGAGCTGGAGGATAAGCAGAACTCTGATGTTAGTGCTATGCAGGACACAATCAACAAATTAGAGAATGAGTTGAGAACTACAAAGAGTGAAATGGCATGATATTTAAAAGAATACCAGGACCTCCTCAATGTGGCTTTGGACATTGACATTGCAGCTTACAGGAAACTCTTGGAAGGTGAGGAGACCCAGCTCAGTTTCACCAGTGTGGGAAGCATAGCCAGTGGCTACTCCCAGAGTTCCCAGATCTTTGGTTGGTCTGCCTAAGGTGGTTTACAGACTAGCTCCTACTTGATGTCCGCTCACTCCTTCCCTTCTTAATACACCAGCCACATCCAGGGGGAGCAGATCGAGGTGGAAGAGACCATTGAGGCTGCAAAAGCCGAGGAAGCTAAGGATGAACACCCCTCTGAAGGAGAAGCTGAAGAGGAGGATAAGGAGAAGGAAGTGGCTGATGAAGAGAAAGGAGAGGAAGAGGAGGAAGGAGCCAAGGAAGAATTTGAGGATGCAAAGGAGGAAGAAGGAGGTGAAGGTGAAGGAGAAGATGCCCAAGAAGCTGAGGATGAGAAGAAAGATGAAGGTGCTGGGGAGGAGCAAGCAGCCAAGAAGAAAGATTGAGCCCCCCTTTCCTTAATTTTTTCAGGAATAATCCTCCTAAAACCAGGTAAACCCTGTCACCAACCAAGCAGTTGAGTTCCCGATACTATATGAATTAAGAAGTCAATATGTGTAACATTCCGAGGTGACTCAGGTTGGACATTAAATGTTGTGCTATGACTTTTCTCCTTATGCAGAGTATCTGTTTGCTTGCAGAGTGGTTTCCTGGCTTGCTGCCAGCCTGTGCATGGTCCATGCTTATGAGCTCAGGATCTATGACAATGTGAATAATTCAGATGTTTACAATAAAAACACATGAATACATGAATTCACTGATGTTGATGTTAAACTTCATGGAAAAAGTAGTCCTTTGAGTCTTTGGTGGTTAGAAATTAAAGACCTCAAATCATGTGCGATAAACAGTAAATAAAGTTACAGTGAATGACAAAAAAAAAAATACCTTAGGGGCCAGGAAACATTCAAAGAACTGGGGAACCATTCCAAAATCAGGAAGGGAAGTCACAGGGTGTATATTATTGCTATGAATACAGTATTTCCTACTACTTACAACATATACAATGTAATGTATTAGATGCCTTCCTATCACATGAAGTATTTATTCTCATAGAGTAATACTGGTACATATGTTATAGTATATGACAGTATGTCATATACTATCTATATTAATAAAAGGGTAATATGCTAATTAGACCATGTGACCTTCCAGAAGTCCTTCCAGACAAAGCCATGGTGGCAGGGCCAAGGCAGAGGCGGTTAGGGGTGATCAGGCCAGGAGGGGAGGGCAGTTGGGGGTGATCAGGCTGGTGGGGGGAGCAGTTTGGGGTGAGCAGGCTGACAGGCAGGTGAGCGGTTAGGAGCCAGAAGTCCCGAATTGCGAGGGGGTTGTTCAACTGCCAGCTTAGGCCCAATCCCACAGGGGTCTCAGATTGGAGAGGATGCAGGCTGGGCTGAGAGACATCTCCCCTGCCCCCGTGCATGAATTTCATGCACCGGGCCACTAGTGTATGTGTGTGTGTGTGTGTATGTGTATATATATATACAAAACATTGCAGTTATAAAAATGATGTTTTATAAGCAATCTAAATTTATATTGAGAAAAAAAAGTTTTTTGGGGGGGTTTATTATTGTTGCTATCTTTTAGTTATTGATTTCTAATTTACTGAGATGTGGTAATATAAAAAGATCTGTGTGATATAGATTTTTGAATTTATTGAAAATTGTATTTCACAAAGGTTATATATGCACTTGAAAATAATGAGTGCACTTTGCTGGGCTTTATAAATGCTTATTAGATTAAGCAGATTAAGTTCATTCATTGTATTTTGAATTCTATATCTTTACTGATATTTCAATGTTTTCTTGATCAATCTTTTATTATCAATGTTGCACTTATATTTATGCATTTTAAACCAGTTTCTTGTTAAAGAGACAAAGCATTTTACTTCAGAATGTTCTAAAATAGTGGTTCTCAAATTAAATGTGAACCAGTATCACCTGGAGCTCTTGGTAAACCATAGATGCCTACTCCTAGAGTAGTTGTGTGGTGTGGCCCACAAATTTGCCATTCTAACACATTCCCAGGTGAAGCTGATGCTGCTGGTCCAGCACTACACTTTGAGAAGCACTGCCTTAAAACTGAAATTCATCCTGGTTGCTTATTAAAATCAACTTGGGGGTGGGGAGGGAGCAGCTCAGTGGTTGAGTCTTCACCTATGATCAGGAAGTCACAGTTCCATTTCCAGTCAGGGCACATGCCCGGGTTGCAGAATCAGTTTCCAGTATGGGCCATGGGGGAGACAGCCAATCAATGATTCTCATCATTGCTGTTTCTAGCTCTCACTCCCTCTCCCTTCCTCTTTGTAATCCTCTCTAATAAAATGGTAATATGCAAATTAACCATCACTCTGCTACATAAGCCACGCCCACCAGCCAAGCCACGCCCACCAGCCAATCAGGGCAAGTATGCAAATTAACCCCAATCCAAGATGGCTACAGCCACAGTGAGCAAGGTTTCCCAGGTAACAGAGTAAGCCAAGCTTTCCATAGCGGTTGCAGGCCTAAGCCTCCACTCAAGCTACAAAGTTTCAATTATAGAAGGTAAACAAATTCAAACAAATGGCGGCAGAATGGAGCTTGAGAGCAGGCCAGGGTTGCCGGCGGCAACAGGGGAAGCAAAGCTTTCCGCACACCCTGGCTGGGCTCACCCGCTTAAGGCTACAAAGTTTCAATTGTAGAAGGTGAATTAACTGCCACAGAGATGGCTGCCGCCCCAGAGGGAGCAGCAGGCTTGGCTCCGCTCCAGGCTACAAAGTTTCAATTGTAGAAGGAAAATAAATTCCAGATACCAGGGCCTCCCCTTGGGTTGCCAAGGGGCGTGGCCGGCCTGCAAACCACCACAGGCCCCTCTCTCAGGCTTCTCCATGCCCCAAGGGAACCCCACCCTGATCCGGGACACCCTTCAGGGCAAACCAGCTGGCCCCCACCCGTGCACCAGGCCTCTATCCTATCTAAGAAAAGAGTAATATGCAGATAGATCATCACTGCAACACACAATATAGCTGCCCCCATGTGGTTAAAGATCCTGCTCCCATGTGGACACAAGATGGCCACTACAAGATGGCCAGCAGGGGAGGGCAGTTGGGAGGCACCCGGCCTGCAAGGGAGGGCAGTTGAGAGGGACCAGGCTTGCAAGGGAGGGCAGTTGGGAGGCACCCGGCCTGCAAGGGAGGGCAGTTGGAGGTGATCAACCCTGCAGGAGAGGGCAGTTAGGGGTGACCAGGCTGGCAGAGGAGGGAAGTTGGGGGCAAACAGGCTGGCAGGGGAGCAGTTAAGCATCAACCAGGCTGGCAGCGGAGTGGTTAGGGGGTGATCAGGCTGGCAGGCAGAAGCGGTTAGGGGCAATCAGGAAGGCAGGCAGGCAAGCAGTTTGGGAGCCAGCAGTCCTGGATTGTGAGAGGGATGTCCGACTGCCCGTTTAAATGGGCAGTCAGACATCCCTCCAGGAGTCCCAGATTGGAGAGGGTACAGGCTGGGCTGAGGGACAATCCCCCACCATGCACGAATTTCGTGCACCGGGCTTCTAGTCAATAATAAAAAGAAGAATTCAAAAATCAACTGGGGGATCTAAAAAACAAACAAAAAAACCTAGTGTTTGGGTTTCAAACTTGACCAGAAAATTTAAGCATAGGACCCAGGCTCCAGTATTTTTTTAAAAGATTCCCCAGGTTAATTAATTGCGTAGCAAGAGTTGAGAAGTGCTAATCTAAAATGTGTTTGAATCAAGCTGACTTCCACAATATGTGATTAATAATTCATTGATGACCAGTTCCTCCACACTTGATTACCTCTAATGTGACTAAAAATGTCCCCTAACACATCCCCTCTTGCCTGCATTCCAATTTTCTGGTATTTTACAGTTGCACAAACTTTACTGAATTACCACTGCATGTAAAACACTATATCAGGTTGCTTGGTTTATACATGTTTTTGTGTTCCTCCTTTACATAGTTTTTTGTCCTTATTTCAATTAATTCATTATCATTTGAATAATGATCATCATCACAAGAACAATAATAATAATAGTGTTAATTATGTATCAGGCACTGTTTTAAGTGCTTTACCAGAATTAGCTCATTTACTAGATGTCATAACAACCCTATCACATATGAATTATTATTATCTCTATTATACAGATGAGGAAACTCAGGCAAAGAGAGTTTCAGTAAATAAATAGAAGTTGCCATGCTCTTATAATAAGTGGCTAGAATGTGAATTTAGATAAACAATCAGAAATCAAATCTGTAAAATTAGAGTAACTGAATAAAATATTCTGTTTATCCAAAAGTTAATTTGCAGGTTTGTTTATATCTCCCATTATTTTAGTATTAATACTTAGTGGAATATCATTTTACTTTTTTATTACCAGTTCCTTCTGGAGGAAAAGGGAGACCATTTTCAATCATAATCTGTATAAATTATGTTTTTTATTCTGTACATTTGAACTGGTAACATAAGATTTATTTAAAATCATCTGCATAAATCAAGAATTAATATAATATATTAGAGGCCCGGTGCACGAAATTCATGCACGGGGGCAGGGGAGGTTGTCCCTCAGCCCAGCCTACACCCTCTCCAATCTGGGACCCTTCAAGGGATGTCTGACTGCCCGTTTAGGCCCAATCCCAGTGGATCGGGCCTAAACGGGCATTCGGACATCTCTCTTACACTCCAGGATTACTGGCTCCCAACTGCTCGCCTGCCTGCCTTCCTGATTTCCCCTAACCGCTTCTGCCTGCCAGCCTGATCACCCCCTAACCACTCCCATGCCAGCCTGATTGATGTCTAACTCGTCCCCTGCCAGCCTGTTTGCCCCCAACTTCCCTCCTCTGCCGGCCTGGTCACCCCTAACTGCCCTCCTCTGCAGGGTTGATCACCTCCAACTGCCCTCCCTTGCAGGCCTGGTCCCTCCCAACTGCCCTCCCCTGCTGGCCATATTGTGGTGGCCATCTTGTGTCCACATGGGGGCAGGATCTTTGACCACATAGGGGCAGCTATCTTGATCTTGTGTGTTGGAGTGATGGTCAATCTGCATATTACTCTTTTATTAGATAGGATAGAGGCCTGGTGCACAGGTGGGGACCAGCTGGTTTGCCCTGAAGGGTGTCCTGGACCAGGGTAGGGTTCCTTGGAGCATGGAAAGGCCTGAGTGAAGGGCCTGTTGTGGTTTGCAGGCCAGCCACGCCCCTGGCGACCCAAGTAGAGGCCCTGGTATCTGGAATTTATTTACCTTCTACAATTGAAACTTTGTAGCCTGGAGAGGAGCCAAGCCTCCTGCTTGATTCGTGGCTGCTGCCATTTCTGTTTGAATTTGTTTACCTTCTATAACTGAAACTTTGTGGAGTCCTGGGCCCGCCAGAGTGTGTGGAAAACTTGGCTTCCTCTGTTGCCGGGGAAACCCAATCCTCCCTTCTGGTAGCCATCTTGGTTGGGGTTAATTTGCATACTCACCCTGATTGGCGTGGCTTGGCTGGTGGGTGTGGCTTATGTAGTGGAGTGATGGTTAATTTGCATATTACTCTTTTATTATAGAGGATTCTTATGCAGTAATTTAGAAAACCTATTGCATGACAGATAACTTATTACACATATAGAGATCGTGTTGTTTAGGAAACATTTTAACAAAAGTCTTTGGTTTGTATAAAATACCCAGAATATTGCTAATCAGTACCTGTCTCAGCTGGAGATGCTATAAGAGACTAGCATAGACTGGGTGGTTTAAAAAAATAGAAATTTATTTTTTCACAGTTCTGGAAACTAGAAACAAAGATCAATGTGTCATCACATTCAGTTTCTGATTAGAGTTCTCAGAAGGTCACCTTCCCACTGTGTCCTCACATGGTCTTTCCTCTGTGCATGGATGGGGAGAGAGAGCCCTAGTGTTTTGTCCTCTTCTTATAAGGACAACAGTCCTATCAGATTAGAGCCCCATCCTTCTGATCTCAATTAAACTTAATCACCTCCACTAAGAGTTTAACAAATCAGTCATATTAGGAATTAGGACTTCAACATATAAATTTGGGTGGATAAAATTCAATCCATGACAGTACCTAAAAGTATTTTATTGTAAAAATATAATATTACATGTATAAAAAGTTTGCATTCTAAAGACTTGAGAATAAAAATGGAACAAGTGACCATTTTGACATAGAATAGCTTTTGATATGATTGTTTTCCTCCAGATCCAGATGCTAACTTTTAAAATAAAGTTTATATTACAAACACAAAATCAGTTTAAAATAACAGGTATAGAGCACAGTACAATATAAGAGTTTATTGTGTTTTAAGTTACATTGGGTTTCTTTACACATTTGTATAGAATACTCAGATTGAATGACTATTAGGGAAGAGTCAAATGCAAGTTTAGACAAAATTAATGAATCAAAAATTCTCTGTAGTTCTTTGTTGTCAGATTATACAATTTGTTGTGTTAATTTTTTAATTTTTACTTTTATTTTTTCAATTACACTTGCCATACATTATTATATTAGTTTCAATTATACCACATAGTGGTTAGACATTTATATAATTTATGAAATGATCCTTCCAATAATTCTAGTACCCACCCGGCACCATACATAGTTATTACAATACTGGAGGTCCAGTGCACGAAATTTGTGCACTTGGAGGGAGGGTCCCTTAGCCCGGACTGCACCCTCTCACAGTCTGAGAGCCATCAATCAGACATCCTTAGTGCTTCCGCAGAGGTGGGAGAGGCTCCCACCACTGCTGCTGTGCTAGCCAGCCATGAGCCTGACTTCTGGCTCAGCAGCAATCCCCTTGTGGGAGCACACTGACCACCAGAGGACAGCTCCTGCATTAAGCATCTGCCCCCCTGGTGATCAGTGCGTGTCATAGTGACCAGTTCTTCTGTTGTTCGGTCGATTTGCATAGCCTTTTATTATATAGGATAATGTGTTATTATGGGCAAGGCCTCTAATTCAAAAATTTTTAGGTAGTTAAAGGGAGGGGCAGAATTTTTACTTGAGCCTGAAGCTAAAATTTCCCTTAGCTCAAAAATCTGCATACCACTGAGACACATCTTGGTGAAGCTTAATCTGAACCCCCACACTGTTCTATTATGTGTATAAGTATTGGAAACCATCTTATCTCTTTAGTGAAAAGAACCTTTTGTTATGTTACAATGACTAACTTTATCTCATGAGTTGTGTTTTGGCTTCAAGCCTGTATCCAGTATTCATGCAGCTAATTCAGCTCTTCTGTTCAATATTTACCTGGCATATCTTTTATTTTATTTTCTCTAAATCTTTCTAGATTTTTATGTATTAGATAGGAATAGCCCATGGACACAGACAATAGTCTGATGAAGGCCTGGACAGGGTGGGTGCAGGATGAAGGAGATAAATGGGGGAAAAACTAAAGCAAAGGGACATCTGTAATGCTTTCAACAATAAAGATACATTTTAAATAAAGAAAAATATCTTAGTTGAAAAGAGTTTTATGTGAAATAATATAAGTAATTGCTTTGCACTGTACTCTATATTCTCAACTCCTCTCAAAGAGATATTAATTGACCCTATGTTCACTTAATGTTAATTAACCCTATGTTTATTGACTGCAGGACTGACTTCCACCATGCTGACCCAGCACTGACTGCTACGGGGACTGCGATCAGACCCTGCTTTTCTCTCCTGTCCTCTGTCCGGGCCTGATCACAGCCCCCTCAGCAGTCAGTGCTGGGTTGCCTCAGCTGAGGCAACCACTGCACTGCAGTCAGTGCTGGGTTTCCATGGCAGCCCAGTAGGCCTGACTTCCAGTGTTTGTTCGAGCCTTTGGTCGTTACGGACCTTGGCTCTTTATATATATATATATATAGATTATTGACTCTATTTTCTATGCTGTACTTTATATCCCTGTGACTATTTTGCATCTATCATTGTCTACTTCTAAATCCCTTCACCTTTTCTTCTTACCAAACTCCTAACTCCCCTCCCATCTGACAACCATCAATTTATTCTCTGTATCTATGAGTCTGTTTCTGTTTAGTTTGTTCACTTATTTTGTGTTTTAGATTCCACATATAAGTAAAATCACATGATGTTTACCTTTCTCTCACTTACCCTCTAGATCCATCCATGTTGTCATAAATGATAAGATTTAATTATTTTATATAACAGAGTTATATTCCATTTTATATATGTACCACATCTTCTTTATCTAAATGTCTATTGATGAGCACTTAGGTTGCTTTCATGTCTTGGCTATTGTAAATAATGCTGTAAAGAACATGGGGGTATATATGTCTTTTCAAATTACTTTTTTATTTCTTCTGCTAAATACTGAGAGGTGGAATTTGTGGATCATAGGTAACTCATTCTGTTTTTAATTTTTTGAGGAGCCCCCATACTGTTTTCCATAGTGCTGCACCAATTTGCAATTCTTCCAAAAGTGCATAATGGTTCTCTTTTCTCCACATCCTCACCAACACTAGTTGTTTGTTGGTTTATTATTGATGGTATCATTCTGACAGGTGTGAAGCGATATCTCACTGTTGTTTTAATTTGCATTTTTTTCTGATGACTAATGACATTGAACATCTTTTCATATGCCTATTGGCCATCTATATGTCCTCTTTGGAGAATGAAGAAATAAATGATAAAATAAAGGTTAATCTTTTAAAATGATGTTATCAATTATAGGCATATAGGAAGACTGAATTCCATACATATTTACATACACATGAAGAGACAGAGATGTTGATTGCATATGTATTGTTACATACTCTCTTAATAAATAATAGGTTATTGTCATTAAGGAATTAATATAGTTCTATAGCACTATAAATTATACTCTTTGAAGATTCATGTATAGATTAACAATATGAAATAAATCAATTAAAATAATTCTAATCCAAAGAATTTATTCACTGTATGAATCTCTGCCAGGGTTGAAATTAGGAAGGTAAATACAAAGAGAAGTGATGTACTAGTCATGATAGATTAATGATCTAAAATTAAATTAATACCTCCCATTTTGTTCTACAATTTGAGCACAAACATTTTAATTACTTTCATTATAATCTCAAAATTCTCATTCAAATTACCAAAAGACTATAGAAAATATAAAAAGAGTATCTGCACTCTATCTGTGACTGATGATATTCACATACCAGTCATGTCTGAGTCAAGCGAAACTGGATTGAGAGAAAGGCCCACCAAAATATGGTTTGCTCAATATAAAGGATAAAACTCAATAGGCCCACACACCTCTATACTTGCGAAGTAATTGGAAGAGACCTCTTAGCTCACAGTGACTGGATTGGAAACAATTTTGAGATGGCCGGCCAATCTTGATCATGTCAGCACTTCTGGGAAACAGACCTGGTGCACAGGTAATGCAGTTAGAGGATCCTGCAGCTCTATATACATGATGCCAACTCTGTTCTATGTAAAAGCAGAGACACAGCAGGCTAGTAAGATGCCCTTAGTGTGGCTGACCTTTTGTCATCCTAAAATATAAAAACAAAGCTACAAAAACTATAAGTTTATTTTATCTCTGGCTTTTTTCCCCCTAATCCTCATAGGTTTCTGACTTCTAATCTAAGAAAAGCAGTATTTGTAGGGTTTCATTTTGCATGGAAACAAAAATAAAGCAACTATAGTGTGTGTGTGTGTGTGTGTGTATGTAAAGATGACTCCCCATTACTTAGAAGTTCATAGTGACCAAGGAAGGTTGGACAGAGAGATTGGTGTTATATTAATTTTTATATTTCTTTTTTAATATTCCTATATTATATACATTGTAAAATTGTTTTTTTAATATATTTTTATTGATTTTAGAGAGGAAGGGAGAGGGATAGAGCGATAGAAATATCAGTGATGAGAGAGAATCATTGATCTGCTGCCTCCTGCACACCCCCTACTGGGGATTGAGCCTGAAACCCAGCAATGTGCCCTTGGCCAGAATCGAACCTGGGACCCTTCAGTCCGTAGGCTGACACTCTATCCATTGAGCAAAGCCGGCTAAGGCTAAAATTGTTTTTGAAAAGGAAAAGAAAAATAAATAAAATATTGGTGAATGTTAATATAAATTTGGAGTAGGGAATGTCTTTTGAAGCATAACATCAATGGTAAGGATGGTATTGATGTCCACCATGTGAGTACCTCAACATCAAAAGATAAAATATAAAAGGATGGAAAAATAAAAGAATGTTTACAAATTGAAAGGCCAATAGAAAATTGAGAAAAAATTTCCTATGATATGACAAAGGGATATTTTCTTAATAATACAGTGTTCTTACAAATCAATAAAACAAACACTTCAAACTTTGAGGTGTAGGGCTTTGTTTTAGTTACTGCTTTATCTCTAGTTTTGAGCACATAGTTTGTACTTAAAAATGTATTCTCTATAAACATTTTTTTAACAGGTAGACAAGATAAATTTATAAAATATAGAAAGATACGAGCTTAATAAAAAGTAATTAAATAAAAAAATTTAAAATTATCCTTCTGCCTATATTATCTCTTCTTTTATACCTGGAAAATTCCTCAAGCTTTATGATATAGACCAAGTATTATGTCATTTCTGATGTCTTTCTTATTTCCCTATCCACATAATCTTTAGTGTTATCAGGTCACTATTATCTTGTCATTCATTGGGTTTATTTTGTTGTATTATAATTATCTTGTCATTCATTTGGGTTTATTTTGTTGTATTTTAATTTTGGGTCATTCTTGCCTTCCTAACTGGACTTAATTCTCAAGGACAAGGATTGTTCTTTGTGTATTTTTTTTAATTGAGGTCTAATTGATATACAATATTATATTAGTTTTAGGTATGCAACATAATGATTGATATCAGTATATATTGATCAGAAATTTTCTTAGTTATACAGATATTTCTAATACCTAACAGCTTATAGATTATAGTAGGTACTTAATATTAATTGTACTGAATGAAATTGTTATACAAAAATAAAATGGAAATTTTAATATTTGTTTACAAAAATGAATTAATTTTTCTTTATCATAGTATGTTAGCTTGTTTTTTAAATATTTTCTTTTTTAAACTCTATTAGTCTTTACTTGAAGTTAAAATTTTAAATTTTTTAATATTTAGTACTAAATTTTTCAAACCAAATTTAATAGTTTGTTAGATTATTACACTGAATATTCTATTCTCAACTACAATCAGAGATTAATTTACCATAGAATCTGTTAGAGTGACAATGGTAGTAGTGGTATTGCCAAGTTTTATCTTTGTACTGACTTGCCATCTATATCTGGGAGTATTTTTATAAATTAACATAGGAAGACCACAAAAAACTTTTAAAGTCTTAGGAAAGAAGGTCAATAGGATTTTCACATTGATAATCAATAATAAATAATTCTATGCTGGATAGCTTTGTGAATTATCACACACTTGTGAAGACATCAAGGTCCTGAATTATGATCCTTTTATTACACACTTAACTTTTTTTTTAACCTCAGTCTTCTATTGTCTGTGATTTTATCAGAAAAAATAGGCCCTGGTCAGGAAGCTCAGTTAGTTAGAGCTTCTTCCTGTACACCAAAAGTTTGGGGGTTTGATTCCAGGTCAGAGGACAAATAAGAACCAACCAATGAATACATAAATAAGTGGAACAACAAATTGATGTCTCTCCCTCTCTCCCTCCCTCTCTCTCTAAAAAATCAATAACCAATCAATCAATCAATAAATAAATAAAACTGTGTTTGTTTTTTAAAAAGCCTTGGTCAGGTTGCTCAGTTGGTTGGAGCATTTTCCTGAGCACCAAAATGTTGTGATTTAGATCCTTGGTCCTGGTACATATGAGAGGCAATGGATAGATGTTTCTCTCTCACATCAGTGTTTCTCTCTCTTCCTTCCTCCTTCTCTAAAATCAATAAATATATCTGCCATGAAGGATAAAAAATGTGAAAAGATTAATCCTCCTTTGATACTGAAAAAAAATTACATATATACTGAATGAAGATCAATCTTACCACATTTTCTATAGATAGCAGTGCATGCATACTGTAAAATAAACATTTTAAAATATTTTACATAATTTTAAATTTTAAATACCTATTAAAGTAGGCTATAGATAGTAAAGAAGAAATAAGACATATAGCTTCTTGAGATTTTATTCTGGTTACTAATTAGACTTTGAGTTCTTTTATTATTTAGTTGTGGCTTTTGGTTCACATTTCAGATTAAACTGCCATGCGTCCAAAATGGAAACCATTCCTATAAGCCAAATATTTTGAATTTACTAGTAATTGTCTCTATAAACGCTTATGGCCTACAAAGGGTTAAAGTAGATTTTATATTCGTGTAATATTAGCATTTTGAAATTTTCTGTTTATTTTATGTGATATTTTAAAATTTTTCTCATCTTTTAAAAATAGAATTTTACTTCTATCTGCTGCATTATAAGACTTTTTAAAATGTTACCAAGTCATTAATATAAATAATATATTTCAGACATTCTAGATAAGAGTTTTCTGCTCACTATCCTGTTACTGAATTAATATATGACCCAACATAGTATTAAAAATAAGAGATGGAAATCACATTTACCTCAAATCATTGTGGTTTTAATACAATTTATTAAACCTTAGAAATCTAAATTATGCATATCTATTAAGTACCTAAGTCAATATATCAAGATGATGGGGAAAAACCCTATTTGTATGATAGTGCAGCTTTCAACTAACGTTTGAATTCATGGAAGCTCGCTCAAACTTGTCTGTAAATTTTTCCTTTCAGTAACACAAGTTTAATATTAGAGTGAAAGAATGGTTTGGGCAAATGTGATTTGATTCAACCAAAACAAAAACTCTTGATTATTTCATAGAGGCCATTGTTGATCGCAAAGCATCCCTAATTATCTCAAGCATCAATAATACCATGTATTTATCTATCTTCTTTTGTCACACTGTGGTTCACATTAAAGTACAATCAGAATAATTTTCCTGGGAAATTGTTCATTCTGTTAAATCATCTTATACAACAGCTGCGAAGCAAAAATGATGTGAGTGTATAAAAGCACCTTGAATATTGCTCCATGAAGTACTAGAGGCCTGGTGCATGAAATTCATGCATGGGGGGGATTGTCCCTCAGCCCAGCCTGTACCCTCTCCAGTCTGGGACTCCTTGAGGGATGTCTGACCGCCCATTTAGGCCTGATCTCACCGGGATCGGGCCTAAATGGGTGGTCGGACATCCCTCTCACAATCCAGGACTGCTGGCTCCGAACCGCTCGCTTGCCTCTGCCTGATTGCCCCTAAGCACTTCTGCCTGCCAGCCTGATCACCCCTTAACCACTCCACTGCCAGCCTGATCAATGCCTAACTGCTCGCTGGCCAGCCCAATTGGCCCTAACTGCCCTCCCTTGCTGGCCCGGTCACTGCTAACTGTCCTCCCTTGCTGGCCTGCTCTCCCCCAGCTGCCCTCCTCTGCCGGCCTGGTCACCCCCAACTGCCCACAACTGCCCTCCCCTGCCAGCCATCTTGTGGTGGCCATCCTGTGTCTTGGAGTGATGGTCAATTTGCATAGTACTCTTTTATTAGATAGGATTATTAAAGATCAATCAGTATGAATAACATAGATTATATTTTGAAATAATGATTTTATTTTGTTTATGAAAGTAATATGTAACCATTGGTTAGAATAATCAGTCAATAAAGAAGAAAAGTAATCCAACCATAAACCACCTCCCAGATATAAACACTGTTAACATCTTGTCACATTCCCTTCTCTTACTATGTTTGTGTCTGGAAATTTACATGTTAAAAATTAAGAGCTACATAAACATGTTGGGTATTTGGACATGTACAATCATTTACGCAAGATTAGATAATAAGTGTAGCATAATTAGTTCAAATATATATGCAACCAAATTGCTCTCCCTAAAATTTTCATCAATTTACTTTCTTATCAATAATAAATTTCTACTTTCTGCCATCCTTATCAATAAGGAATGTATTGAATCTGTAGTTAACCTTGGATAGTTAAAAATTACTTAACAGTCTAATAGATTGTTAAAGGTATCTTATTGTTTTAATTTAGACTTAATTTATAGTGAGGTGAATCTTTTCCCATGTATTTATAGATCATTTGTATTTTTATTTAAAATGTTTACTATATCTCTTCTGCATTTTTATTATTGTTTTGTAGACATTTTGTGTGCATTTAAAAAGATTTACCCTTTCTCAAACTCTTCCAAAACTTCGAAGAGTAGGGAACACTTTTAAACTTATTTTACAAGGCCACCATTATCCTGATACCCAATCCAGACAAGGACACTATATGAAAAGAAAATTATAGACCAATACCCCTGATGAACATAGATGCAAATATCCTCAACAAAATACTAACAAACTAATTTTAACAGCACATTAAAAGTATCAGATAACATGATCAAGTGGAATTTATCCCTGAGATGCAAGTATGGCTCAACAAATACAAATCAGTAAATACGATAAACCACATTAACAAAAAGAAGGATAAAAAGTCCTAGAAGAAACCACTGACAGTGAAATCTCAGACATCTCTTATAACAATATCTTTTTGGATACATATAGGACAATGGAAGCTAAGGAGAAAATAAACAAATGGGACTACATCAAAATAAAAAGCTTCTGCACAGCAAAAGAAACCATCAACAAAACAACAAGAAAGCCCATTGCATGGGAGAACATATTTGCCAATGTTATATCCTATAAGGGTTTAATCTCCAAAATTTATAGGGAACACATACAACTTAAGAAAAGAAAGATAAACAATCCAATAAAAAATGGGCAAAGGACCTAAATAAACACTTTCTGAAAGAGTACATAAGGAAGGCCAAGAGACATATGAAAACATGCTAATTCACTAATCATCTGAAAGATGCAAATCAAAACAAATGAGGTACTATCTCACACCTGTCAGAATGCCTATCATCAACATATCAACAAAGGACAAGCTCTGAAAAGGATGCGAAGATAAAGGAACCCTCCTGCACTGCTGGTGGGAATGCAGACTGGTGCAGACACTGTGGAGAACAGTATGGAGTTTCCTCAAAAAATTAAAAATGGAACTCCCATTTGACCCTAAATCCCACTTCTGGAAATATATCCCAAAAAATCAGAAACACCAACAGAAAGGATATATGCACCCCTATGTTCATAGCAGCACAATTTACAATAGCTAAGATTTGGAAACAGCCTAAGTGCCTAAGTGCCCATCAACGGATGAGTGGATTACTAAAAAACTGTGGTACATCTACACAATGGAATACTATGCTGCTGTAAAAAAGAAAGAACTCTTACCATTTGCAACAGCATGGATGGACCTGGAAAGCATTATGCTAAGCGAAATAAGCCAGATGGAGAAAGATAAATATCACATGATCTCACTCATTTATTGAATATAATGAACAACATAAATTGATTAACAAAAATAGATTCAGAGACATAGCAGCATCAAATAGACCATCCAACCTCAGAGGGAAAGCAGGGGAGGGTGGGGGCAGTAAGTGATCAACCAAAGAACCTGTATCCATGCATATGAGCATGACCAATGGACACAGACAATAGGGAGGTGGGGGCATGTGCTGGGGGTCAGGGGCAAGCAGGGAGAGGTCAATGGGGGATAAAGGAGACATATGTAAAACTTTCAACAATAAAGAATTAAAAAGAAAATTATGGTAGAAAAACAGACATATAAACCAATGAAAAAAATTGAGAGCCCAGAAATAAACTCATACATTTATATTAAACTAATATTTGACAAGGGCACCAAAACACACAGTGAAAAAAAGATAGTTTCTTCAATAAATTGGGAAAACTGGCTATCCACATGAAAAATAATGAAATTGTATTCTTATCTTACACTATACACAAAAATTAGCTCCAAATGTATTAAAAGTTAAATGTAAGAACTGAAACTTGAAAACTAATACTCCTAGGAAAAGAAAAAAAAAACATAGGCAATGATTATCTGGACATGACACAGAAAGCACAGGAAACAAAAACAAAATAGACAAGTGGGACTACATCAACAAAAATACTTCTGCACAGCATAAGAAAAAATCAGTAAAATGAAAAGGCAATCTATGGAATTGGAGTAAATGTATCTGCTAAGGGGTTAATAACCACAATATTTAAATAAGTCATACCACTCAACACCAGGAAAAATAATAAAAATAACCCAATTTTAAAATGAGCAAAGGACCTAAATAGACATTTTTTCAAAGAAGACATACTAATGGTCAACATTTTTTGAAAATATACTCAATATCACTAATCAATAGGGAAATGCAAATCAAAACCACAATGATTTATCACCTCATATCTATTAGGATGACAATTATGAAAAACACAAGAGATAAGTGTTAAGAAGAATCTGGAAAAAAGGGAATCCTTATACACTGTTGGGGTTACTACAAATTGGTATATACATTTTGGTAAATAGTGTGGAGATTCTTCAAAAAATCAAAGTACAACAATCATATGATCCAGCAATCCAAATTCTGGGTATATATCCAAAGGAAATTAAATCTATTTCCAAGAGATTATCTGTACTCCCATGTTCATTGCAACATCATTCACAGTAGCCAAGATATGGAGACAATCTATGTGTCTGTCAACAGATGAATGGATAAAGAAATGTGGTATATATCGATGAAGAAAATGTGGCATATTCATACAATGGAATACAATTCAGCCATAAAAAAGAATGCAATCATGCCACTTTCAATAACATGGATAAACCTAAAAGACATTATGCTAAGTGAAATAAGCCAGTCAGAGAAAGACAATTATGATATGATTTCACTTATATATGGAATCTAATGAACAAAATAAATTAACAAATAAAATAGAAACAGACTCATAAATATAGAGATCAGACTGATAGCTGTCAGAGGAAAGGGGGCCTGGGGCCTGGATGAAAAGGTGAAGGGATTAAGAGAAAAAAATACTCATAAACACAGACAACAGTATGGTGATTACCAGAGGGAAAGGAGGTGGGGAGGTAGAAGAGGGTAAAGGGGGTATAAATGGTGATGGAAGGAGACTTAATCTTGGAAGGTGAATGAACACACAATATGTAGGTGATGTATTATAAAATTTTACATTTAAAACCTACATAATTTTATTAATCAATGCCACCCCAATAAATTCAATAAATAAATGAAAAGACTCTCAATAAACAAATATATATATATATATATATATATATATATATATATATATATAGATAAGTGACAACATGTGACTCATCAAAATAATTAGTTTCTGCCTTTGATTTTGAAACTAACACTTAACATTTATGTTTTAACATCTATAATCTCCAGAATATTGAAATGAAGCAGAAATAGTTATAGATTTAATACCAATTGTGTTGCAACCAGTACTTGCCTTCTCCAAATTTATTTTGGTTATATAATAGGGAAAAACAGTCAAGAATTCCTCCCTTCAAGTTCATTTTTAAAAAGAAACCATGAATTACGATGTGTCTTGGTGTGGGTCTTTCGGGGTTCATCTTGTTTGGAACTCTCTGTGCTTATGTGATTTTCTTCTTCCCCAAATCAGGGAAGTTTTCTGTCATTATTTCTTCAAGTAAGTTTTTAAATCCTTGCTCCTCTCCTTGTCCTTCTGGAACCCCTATGATATGGATGTTACTTCGTTTGATGTTGTCCCAAAGCTCCCTTAAGCTCTCCTGCTTTCTAATATTTTTTCTCTAATTGCTGTGCAGATTTGTTATGTTTTTTCTGCCCTGTCTTCTAACTCGCTAATTCCATCCTCTGCTTCCTCTTGGATACTCTTGAAACCTTCCATTGTATTTTTAATTGTATCTATATCATTCTTCAATTCTTCTTGAATCTTACATAAGTTGTTGATTTTCTCATCCAGCCAGTTTAGGAACTGTATGACCCTTACTCTGAATTCTTTCCTGACATATTGCATTCCTCCATTTCATTTAGTTCCTTATCTAGCAATTCCCCCTTTTCTTTCTTTTGGGGGTTGTTTCTTTGTCTCCTCATTTTTGCTGTCTTTCTGGCCCTGGGCTCCCTGCTTGGGGTCTGAGATATTGAAGCTTCTTGTGGTTCAATAATCTGGGACTCAATAAACCAGAGGCTGGGTCTGCTTTGAGTTTCACACCTTTATTGTCTCTACTCTCAGTTGTACCCGATTCTCCCCTGGTTCTAGTCCCTCAGTTGTCCACTTCAGATTCTCAGGATTGGTGGGGACGAATGCACAATTCCTCTGGTGTGCAATTCACTGTGGGGGCCCAGAACCCTCTGGCATGCAATTCACTGTGTGGCCCCAGCACCCAAGGAAGGATGGTGCCCTAGGTCCCTCTAGCTGCACATATGCAGCATGGTTCTGTGATCTGTGGTGGGGCATATCAAGTTGCACCAACAGCCTTGACTTAGGCTGAGGGTAGGGCATGCACTAGGTGACAGATCCATGCATGTGTGTATGTGGGAGGGAGGCAGAGCCTGCACCAGCCCAAGGGCTCTGGCTGTGCCAGGTGGCAGAGCCCACAATATGCTTGGCAGTAAGGGCACACAAATCATGAATAACAGAATAAAAAATAGGTATTTCTTTAAAATAGAAGGAAGCAAATCATTATCATAACAGCCTCCTAACACACCAGTTATTAGTTTTATGTGTTCTGTCTATACATATGTTTACATCATAATAAAAATATCTTATTAAGCATTAATTATATTTTTAGCATTTTGTCAGTTGTTATAATCATTTTGGTTGCTGCATAATGGTCAATCAAGTAAAGACACTGCAATTACTCATCTGTCTTATTGTTATACTATTCTAAGGCTACTTTCACATGCTTACTCTTCTAAAAAATCCAACAGTGACTATCTTTTTTCATTTATCTATATGTAACTTTTACATTATTTACTCGAAATAAGTTCTATCATTTCATTCTAAAATAACAGTGCTGTCTTTAATGGTGATTGGATCAGTTTATAACATTAGACAGTGAATATATTGATAATTTACCTCTACTAGTACTACTGAGTTGTTTCACATCATTTAATATGTTTAGCAATGAAAATATATCTTGAAGATCCCTTTTGGCTATACATAGTCTACTGAGTTTTATTAGTTCTAAAGCAAAATCATGTCTAGTCTAATTGTAAATTAGTTTGATAAGAAACCTTTTAATTTTATGAGTCACATCCATGAGAAAAAATGGAATTCACCTTATAGAAATTCACTACCGATTCTAAAAGTTCTTTAAATATAAGGTAGGATATATTTGCAAACAACTTGTGGAAACATGTTCACATAATCTTCATTTGAAGGTATAATTATAGTGTTTCTCTAGAAATACTATTAGGAAAGGAGATTTTTTTAAAAAGTAACTTGTTTCAGAGTAGGATGATTGGCAATAGCTACACGTGAGGGATGAAACAGATAGTCAATATATCTTAAATGTTTGCACCTGCTCATTACAGCACATATTTGGTAGAATTTAAAAATACTGAAATATGATAATGCATTTTACAACTATGTATTGTTACATATAGTATGTATCCAGACTAACATTTCTACATACCCTTTTGCAAATAGGTACAAAAAGATTCATATATCAATTAAGATAACCTAATTAATAACTGACTTTTTAAATTTAAAACATTACTTTTACCTGAAAAGTTGACCTTATATATCCATGTCAGATAATGGATGTGTGAATTAACAAGTGGTAATAACTTCATTGAGTATATGTATGTCTAATCACCATCATACATTGCAAATATATACAATTTTATTTGTCAACTAGTGGCCCAGTGCATGAAATTCATGCACATTAAAAGCCAATTAATTAGAGGAAATGTTTTAATATTGCTATTTGCCCTTTCTCTATAATAGAAGTGTCAGAGATGAAAGAAAATTAGTAAGATGTATATGAAAATCTCCCTCCTGTCAGAGTCTGGGGTGCTCTGCAGGACCCAGAGTCAAGTCCCCGCCCACCTGTGTACAACTCGAAATCGCTCGAGACACAGACCTGGCCGGCCCCATCACCGTCAAGCCCTGCCAGGCGTGGGGCACAGCTTTTTGGCCTGGTGCCAGGCAGGGTAGCGCAGCCTCAGGTCCCCTGTCAAGCAGTGCTGGGTGGGGGATGTGGCCTCAGGTCCCCCGTCAAGCCTGGCTGGGTGGGGGTGTGTGGCCTGAGGTTCCCTCGCCTGGCGCCAGAGTGGGGGTTGTGGCATGAGGTCCCCTGGCCTGGCGCCAGGGCTGGGGGCATGGCACCGGGGCTGGGGCATGGCCTGAGGTCCCCTGGCCCAGCGCCGGGGCTGGGGGTGTGGCACCAGGACGGGGGGCATGGCCTGAGATCCCCTGATCGGTCATTACGGTGTGATGGCATGATGATCATTTGCATATTAGCTTTTTATTATATAGGAATTATATAGGATTATACTTCCATGAAACTGGGGAAGGGGAAGGTAGCAACTCAGCTGCCGGAGTTTCCATCATCCTAGATCCTAGTCTGCACTGTGGATTTCGGACTCAAAGTTGTCACGTCATCTCTTCCCTGAATTTTCAGCTTGCCCAAATAGCTATACAATCTTCAGACTTCATAGATCCAATAACTGTGTGAGCCAATTCATCAAAATCTCTCTCTCTCTCTCTCTCTCTCTCTCTCTCTCTCTCTCTGTGTGTATGTGTGTGTATGATATATATATTTAATTTGTCTTACTCTTGACAACTTTTTTTATTCCTCGCCTGAGTATATATATATTAATTTTAGACAGAGAGGAACGGAGAGAGAGAGAGAGAGAGAAAGAGAGAGAGAGAGAGAGAGAGAGAGAGAGAGAAACATTGACTGGTTGCCTCCCATATGCACCCAACCTGGGATCAAACCTGCAATGTAGGTATGTGCTGACCAGAAATTGAATCTGAAGCCTTTTGGTGTATGGAAGAATGTTCCAACCAACTAGCCACCCGTCCAGGACAGTCTGGACCTTTTATATTTTCAAATATGCTTATTTATATTTTAAGTCATCTTCCTGCATTCCTGTTATTTATCTGATTTTAGTTAAATATTTAATTTATTTCTTTAAAAATAATAACATGTACTTAATTTGAAAATTAATGTGTATGTTTAAAAATATATATATAGCTGATTCACATCCATGCTGAATTGGCTGAAACTCTTTCAGACTTACGTTATATTCTGTACCTCTCCCATCTATCCCAATTAAGAAATTACTGGTGAATTCTTACCAAGAGGTTGACAAGTTGTGTGATGTTGGAAATAGGGTAGTCTGTCAAAAAGATACCCATCTGTAGAAATAGTAGAAAGAATTATTATTATTTTTTTAGTTTTCTTTTTTTCACTTTTTTTTAATTTAGGTATTATATGTGTACATATCTTACCATTGTCCCCCCCACCCCACACACATACATGCCCTCACCCCCCAGAGTTTTGTGTCCATTGCTTATGCTTATATGCATGCATACAAGTCCTTCGGTTGATCTCTTATCTCCCCCACCTCTCCCTAACCTTCCCCCTGTAATTTGACAGTCTGTTTGATGCTTTACTGTCTCTGTATCTATCTTTTTGTTAATCAGTTTATAATGTTCTTTATTATCCATAAATGGGTGAGATCATGTGGTATTTTTCTTTCATGGACTGGCTTATTTCACTTAGCATAATGTTCTCCAATTCCATCCAGGTTGCTGCAAATGATGAGAATTCCTTCTTTTTTATGGCAGCATAGTATTCCATTGTGTAGATATACCACAGTTTTCTGATCCAGTCATCTGCTGACGGGCACCTAGGTTATTTCCAAATCTTAGCTATTGTAAATTGTGCTGCTATGAACATATGGGTGCATATATCCTTTCTGATTGGTGTTTCTAGTTTCTTCGGATATATTCCCAGGAGTGGGATTACTGGGTCAAATGGGAGTTCCATTTTCAGTTTTTTGAGGAAACTCCATACTGTTCTCCACAATGGCTGCACCAGTCTACATTCCCACCAGCAGTGCACAAGGGTTCCTTTTTCTCCGCATCCTCACCAACACTTGTCATTTGTTGATTTGTTGATGATAGCCATTCTGACAGGTTTGAGATGCTACCGCATTGTTGTTTTGATTTGCATCTCTCTGATAATAAGTGACTTTGAGCATGTTTTCATGTGTCTCTTGGCCTTACTTTTGTCTTCTTTTAAAAATATTCAGTTTAGGTCCGTTGCCCATTTTTTTATTGGATCATTTATCTTCCTTTTATTAAGTTGCATAAGCTGCCTATAGATGTTGGAGATTAAACCTTTATCAGTGATAGCATTTGCCAATAGGTTCTCCCATAAAGTGGGCTTTCTTGTTGTTTTGTTGATAGTTTCTTTTGATGTAAAAAAGCTTTTTATTTTGATGTACTCCCATTCGTTTATTTTCTCTTTAGCTTCCATTGCCCTAGGGGCAGTATCGGTGAAGAAGTTCTTTTGGCATATGTCTGAGATTTTGTTGCCTGTGGATTCCTCTAGTATTTTTATGGTTTCCCGTCTTATGTTTAAGTCCTGTATCCATTTTGAGTTTATTTTTGTGTATGGTGTAAGTTGGTGATCTAGTTTCATTTTATTGCATGTATCTGTCCAATTTTCCCAACACCATTTATTGCAGAGACTGTCTTGACTCCATTGTATGTTCATGCCTCCTTTGTCAAATATTAATTGAGCATAGTGGATTGGGTCGACATCTGGATTCTCTATTCTGTTACATTGATCTATATGTCGGTTTTTGTGCCAGTACAGGCTGTTTTGAGAATAGTGGCTTTGTAATAGAGCTTGAAATCTGGTATTGAGATACCTCCTACTTTATTCTTCTTTCTCTGGTTTGCTGTGGCTATTCGCTGTCTTTTTTTATTCCAGATGAATTTTTGGAGAGTTCTTTCAAGGTCTGTGAAATATGCCGTTGGTATTTTAATGTGGAGTGCATTGGATCTATAGATTGCTTTGGGTAGTATGGACATTTTAATGATGTTGAGTCTACCAATCCATGAACATGGTATGTTCTTCCATCTGTTTACATCTTCCTTTATCTCTTTTTTCAGTGTCCTGTAGTTTTACACGTATAGGTCTTTTACCTCCTTAGTTAAGTTTATTCCTAGGTATCTTAATTTTTTTGGTGCGATGGTAAATGGGATTGCCTTTTTAGTCTCTCTGTCTGTAAGTTCACTATTGGTGTATAGAAAGGCCATAGATTTCTTGGCGTTAATTTTGTATCCTTCTACATTGCCGAATTCATTTATTAAGTCTATTAGTTTTTTGATGGAGACTTTCGGATTTCTTATGTACAATATCATGTCGTCTGCAAATAAAGACAGCTTTACTTGTTCTTTTCCAATTTGGATGCCTTTTATTTCTTCTTCTTGTCTAATTGCAATGGGTAATACTTCCAGTACTATGTTGAACAGGAGTGGTGAGAGTGGGCATCCCTGTCTTGTTCCTGTTCTTAGGGGAAATGTTTTTAGTTTTTGTCCATTGAGTATGATGTTTGCTGTGGGTTTATCATATATAGCTTTTATTATGTTGAGGTATGATCCTTCTATTCCCACCTTGTTGAGAGTTTTTATCAAAAATGGGTGTTGGATTTTGTCAAATGCTTTTTCTGCATCAATTGATATGACTATGTGATTTTTATCTCTCAATTTCTTTATGTGATGTATCACATTTATTGATTTCTGGATATTGTACCGTCCTTGCATTCCTGGGATAAATCCTACTTGGTCATGGTGTATGATCTTTCTGATGTACTCCTGGATCCGATTTGCTAGAATTTTGTTGAGGATTTTGGCATCTATGTTCATGAGGGATATTGGTCTGTAATTCTCTTTCATTGTGTTGTCTTTATCTGGTTTTGGTATTAGGGTGATGCTGGCTTCATAGAAGGAGCTTGGAAGTGTTCCTTCCTCTTGAATTTTTTGGAATAGTCTGAGGAGGATAGGTTTTAGTTCTTCCTTGAATGTTTGTTAAAACTCTCCTGTGAAGCCGTCAGGCCCCGGGCTTTTGTTTGCCGAAAGCTTTTTGATGACTGCTTCAATTTCGTCCATAGTTACTGGCCTATTGAGCTGTTTAGATTCTTCCTGATTGATTTTTGGAAGGTTATATTTTTCTAGGAATATGTCCATTTCCTCCAGGTTGTCCAGTTTGTTGGAATAGAGTTGTTCGTAGTATTTTGTAACAATCCTTTGTATCTCAGCGGGGTCTGTTGTTATTTCACCTATTTCATTTTTGATTTTGTTTATTTGGGTCCTCTCTCTTTGCTTCTTGGTGAGCCTGGCTAGAGGTCCATCAATCTTGTTTATCCTTTCAAAAAACCAGCTCTTGGTTTTGTTGATTTTTGTATTGTTTCTTTGGTCTCTATGTCATTTATCTCCGCTCTGATCTTTGTTATTTCCTTCCTTCTGGTTACACTGGGCTTTTCTTGCTGCTCTTTTTCTAGCTCTTTGAGTTGTAGGGTTAGGTAATTTATTACCATTATTTCTTGTTTTTTGCAATAGGCTTGTAGAGCTATGAACTTCCCTCTCAAGACTGCTTTCGCTGTGTCCCATAGATTTTGGATTGTTGTGTTTTCATTGTCATTTGTTGCCATGATGTTTTTTATTTCTTCCTTGATCTCTCTGGTTAACCAGTCCTTGTTTAATAGCATACTGTTTAGTCTCCATGTTTTTGATTTCTTTGGATTGTATTTATTGTAGTTGATTTCCAGTTTTATGCCACTGTGATCTGAGAAGATGCTTGATATAATTTCTATCTTCTTGAATTTGAAAAGACTTTGCCTGTGACCCAGCATATGGTCTGTCTTTGAAAATGACCCATGTGCACTTGAGAAGAATGTATATTCTATGGCTTTGGGGTGAAATGTTCTGAAGATGTCAATTAATTCCATCTGGTCTAGTGAGTCATTTAGGATTGATGTTTCTTTGCTGAGTTTTTGTTTAGAGGATTTGTGCAATGGTGATAGTGGGGTATTAAAGTCTCCTACTATGATTGTATTGCTGTCAATCTCTCCCTTGATATCCTCCAGGAGTTTTTTTTTTTATGTATTTGGGTGCTCCTATGTTGGGTCATATATGTTTACCAGAATTATTTCTTCTTGTTGGATTTATCCCTTTAGTATTATGAAGTGGCATTCCTTATCTCTTGTTATCGCCTTTACTTTGAGGTCTATTTTGTCAGATATAAGTATTGCTACCCCAGCTTTTTTTTTCATTTCCAGTTGCCTGAAAGATATTTTTCCATCCCTTCACTTTGAATCTGTGTGAGTCTCTTGTTCTGACGTGGGGCTCTTGTAGATACCATATATAAGGGTCATGTTTTTTTTATCTATTCAGCCACTCAACGTCTTTTGATAGGAGCATTTAGTCCGTTTACATTTAAAGTTATTACTGAAAGGTATTTGTTTGTAGTCATATCTATTTTTTTTGTCTGTATTCCTTCTTACCTGTTTATTTCTTCTTTTTACAGTATTCCCTTTAGCATTTCTTGCATTGCTGGTTTGGTGGTGTTTAACTCCCTGAGCCTTTTTTTGTCTTCGAAGGACCTGATTTCCCCTTCAATTTTGATTGATAGCCTTGCTGGATATAGTATTCTTGGATTCAGACCTTTGCTTTGCAACACTTTGTATACCTCCTTCCATTCTTTTCTAGCTTGTTGTGTTTCTGTTGAGTAATCATTTGACAATCTGATGGGTGTTCCTTTGTAGGTAACTCTCTGTCTCTCTCTTGCCGCCTTTAAGATTCTCTCTTTATCATTTATATTTGCCATTGAATTTATGACGTGTCTTGGTGTGGGTCTTTTGGGGTTGATCCTGCTTGGGACTCTGTACTTGTGTAACTTTTATCTTTCCCATATCCGGGAAGTTTTCTGTCATTATTTCTTCAAATAGATTTTCTAATCCCTGCTGCTCTTCTTGTCCTTCTGGCAGCCCTATTATACACATGTTACTTCGTTTCATGTTGTCCCGAAGCTCCCTTAGGCTTTCCTCCTGCTTTTTAATTTTTTTCTCCAATTGCTGTTCAGATTGAGCTTGTTTCTGTACTTGATCTTATAACTCACTAATTCGGTCCTCTGCATCTTGTAGTCTACTGTTGAAACTTTCCATGGTGTTTTTGATTGTAGCTATATCACTTTTCATTTCTTCCTGATTCTTGCATAAGTTGTTGATTTTCTCATCCATCCAATGTATAAATTCCACGACCATTACTCTGAACTCTTTTTCGGTCATGTTGCAAGCTTCAGTTTCACTAATTTCCTTTCTTGGCGACTCCACATTTTCTTTCCTCTGTGAGTTAATTCGTCTCCCCATTCTGACTATCACCAGAAAGCTCAAGATTCAGTTTGCGTGGACCTGGGCCGTGTGCTGTGGGGACTTCGCTCCACCCGAGTTTCACTGAAGTGCTCTGACACTAGGACGTGTGGCTGCCATTGGTTGGTGGGGACCAGGCTTGCCCAGGGTCAGTGTCCCCAGTGTTCTGTGTGGTCTCGTGTGCACACTTAGAATCAGGGGCCCTGTCTGCACCACACTGTTGGTATGTGCCGAAAATGAGATCCTTAACATGTGCCAGGAGTCAGAGTTTCCCTGTGTCTGCACCAAGAATCGAGTGTCAGAGTCTCTGTTGCCTCATGCGGTTTCTTGTTGAGAATCAGGGTCCCTGTGTGTGCATGCACCAACAATTGGGGTCACTCGCTCTTTGTGTGAATGCGCTGTGAGTCATGGATCCCAGGCAGCTGTGTCCAGTGTGCCAAATTCCCTGAATTGGAGCTGCGTCCTGTGTGTGCTCTCTCTACTGAGCAAAACCAGCTAGGGCTTCGCACACTCTAAAATTCCTGAAGGGGAGCTGCCTCCGTGTACTTTCCCAGATTTCCTGAAGGGGGGCGGAGTCTGCCCTGTGCGCCAAATTCCCCAAAGGGGAGCCCCTCTATGTGCGCTCTAAGATTCCCCGAAGGGGAGCTGTGACCCACAAGCCAAATTCCCCCAAATTCCCAGAAGGTGAGCCCTCTGTGCATGCTGTCAGATTTCCCCGAAGGGGAGCTGCTTCTGTCCCGCGCGCCAAATTCCCTAAAGAGGGGCAGGTCCCTGCGAGGGCACTCTGCAGCTTGGGCGAGGGGCTGGTCTATCAGTTACTATGGCGCTATCCACGAGCCTGCGGGGAGGGGGATAGGCTCTTTGACTCACGGAAATCTGCTGCCTGGAAGTCTGGATTCTTGTTGTTTGTTGGTCTGAAGCTGTGATAGCAGTTCTCTGTCCCCAGTGCCTGCAGGGTCCTGGTTTGTGTCTGAAGCCAGGATCTTAGTCTCAGGCAGCTCTGTTTCTCAATATGGCGTGGTCTCCTCGTCCACACCAGGCTCCTAGAAGTGTGACAGCTTTGCACGCTGGGGTCCGCCATCTAGGACTGCCAGGTTAGGCAGCCCCTTGGAAGACCTGCAGAATCTAGCTGACCCTAGCTCACACACACACACACACACACACACACACACACACACCACACACATCTACACTCTCCTCTATGGGTTCCTCACTCACACTCTCTCTCTCCCTACCTTCCTGCCGGTCACCATCTTTTTGAATCCTTTAGTTTTATTTTTCAATTACAGTTTACATTCAATATTACTCTTATTAGTTTATGGTGTACAGCATAGTGGTTAGATAATTATATCTTTACAAAGTACTCCCCACAATATCTTCAGTACCCACCTGGCACCATATATAGTTACTACAATATTATTGACTATATTCCCTATGCTGTACTTTACATCTTCAAGACATTTTGTAACTATCAATTTGTACTTCTTAATGCCTTCATCTTTTTCATTGTTTCTCCCAAATCCCCTCCCCTCTGGCATCCATCATTCTGTTCTCTGTAACTATGAATCAGTTTCAATTTTGTTATTTAGATTCTATATATAAGTTAAATCATATAGTATTTCTCTTTCTCTGACTGACTTATGTCACTTAGCAAAATACCTTCTAGGTCCATCCACATTGTCACTAATGGCAAGATTTTGTGTCCTTCTTATGGCTAAGTAATATTCCATTGTAATGTGTTTATCAATTCTTCTATTGATGGACAATTAGGACAATTAGGTGGCTATTGTAAATAAGGCTGGAATAAACACGGGGGTGCATATATTCTTTCAAATTAGTGTTTTGAGTTTCTTCATATATATATATATCCAGAAGTGGAATCATTGGGTCAGTCATAAAGCAGTTTCATTTTTAATTATTTGAGGACCCTCCATACTGTTTTTGATAGTGGCTGCCCCATCTATATTCCCACCAATAGTTCATGAGGGTTCCCCTTTTCTTCACATCCTCGCCAACACTTGTTTATTGATTTATTGATAATAGCTAATCTGACAGGTGTGAGGTGATAGCTCATTGTGGTTTTAATTTGCATTTCTCTGATGATTAGTGACTGAGCATTTTTTCACATGTCTATTGGCCATTTGTATGTCCTTTTTAAAGAAGTGTCTATTCAGTTCCTCTGCCAATTTTGTAACTGGATTGTTTACTTTTTGATGTTGAGTTCCTTATAAGTTGAATATTAACTCCTTATGGGCTGTATCATTAGTAAATATGTTTTCCCATCTAGTAGGTTGTCCTTTCATTGTATTGATGGTTTCCTTTGCTGTGCAAAACTATAGTTTTATATAATCCTATTTGTCCATTTTTTCCTTTTGTTTCTCCTGCCTGAAGAGATATATCAGAAAAAAATACTGCTACAGTCAATGTCAGAGAGTTTACTATGTTTCCTTCTATGAGTTGTATGGTTTCAAATCATACATTTAATTATTTTATCTATTTTAAGTTTATTCTTGTATATGGTGTAAGAAGACTGTTCTAGTTTCATTTTTTGCATGTATCTGTCCAGTTTTTCCAACATTTATTAAATAGACTGTTTTTACCCCATTGTATGTTCTTGCCTCCTTTGTCAAATATTGATTAACCATATAGAGGTGGGTTTAATTCCAGGCATTCTATTTTGTTCCATTTATCTATATGTCTGTGTTTATGGGGAAGAATGCCTTTGAGTGACTTTAGAGGTAGAATTTATAGGATTGAATAACTGATTGGTGTGAGAAACTATCAGGTAAAAGAAGAGAAGAAGGTTATAGGTAAGGAAAGAAATTTTGTAATTATATGGTCCATACGACAGATAGATGTATATTAAGCCAGTAGATCAATGGGTCTATAACTTGCAAGGTTTGGATTAAAGATATGGACTTGGGAAGAAAAGCATCAGCTCTGGTAATCCATTAATAATCCAGAACATTATGAAGAAAAACAGACAGCCACAGTTGGAATCATGGGGAACACCTAAATTTAAGACACAGACAAATGAAGAGTAAGCCTTAATAGAGTGTCTTCATCAGTTTGGGCTGCTATAACAAAAAATACTATGGACTGGGTTGCTCAAACAACATTTATTTCACAGTTTTGGTAACTAGAACTGGTACCAAATTGCCAGAAGACTCTGTATTGATAAAAGCCTGCCTCCTGGCTGCTGACTATCTAATTCTTACCATCCTCTGGGGTTTCTTTTATAAAATGGCAGTAATCCATTCATGAGGGTTCCACTGTCATGACCCAATTATCTCTCAAACACCCCACCTCCTAATACCATCACATTGGGCATTAGGACTTCAACATAAAAATTTGGGGGACACACAAACATTTAGCCATAACAAGGAGATTGATAAGACAAAAGTGAGTAAGGCCAAAATCTGGAAATATTGGTATCACAATGTCCAAAAACAGAGAACATTTTCAGGGTTTATAACTTAACATTGAGTGTTAAAGTTACAGCTTAATGTAGTGTGAGAAGGAAGCAATTTATGAATGCCTTATTGGTCCTATTGCTCATTAAATATTATCTCTGTATGATCTGATTCATATAGAATTGGTATGTGTTATGAACTTTTTGTCCCCCTATTTCTTATAGATGCTGCTTGTCTCTTAAGCACAGAAGTTGATTAGACTCAGAAATAGTCTGTGGAGGAAAAATGTTTAGCAATGAGCTTGGTAATGGAGTCTGTTCTGGTCATAAGATTTTTTACAGATTCTCTTGGAAAAGTTAATAGGACAATAGCACATTACAACTGCAGGAGTTTTATTTCACTGTTGAATGAGTTGCAATGTATTTATTTTTTACATATCAACTATTATTGAGTTCTTTTCTGTCATGAGCTATTACCAAACATTAATAATATTTCATATTCTAAATGTTTTGTTCACTAAAAGTGTACATGAAGAAAAAAACATTGGCTTTGAGAATATCTTGCTCCTAACTATACCAGTTAATGCTATGAAAACTATAGACACAACAGCGAAAATATTGTCAAGGTAATTGCTCTCCCCTCATTTACCATCTTGGTTTTTCTGTGTCTAATTTACTCATAATTTTCACTTTAATTGTCTTTATACCGCACTTGCATACTGTAATACTCACAGAAGAAATAAAAGAATTGTATATTTCCAGGAGACTTTAATTTGAAAGTCTTTGCACAAAAATTGCTGGTTAACAGTTCTAGAAAACAGTGGAATGCTCAACTGATCTAGTTTAGCTCTCTCCCAAACTCTAATTATTAATGCCAAATGTCAAAATATTAAAAAAAAAACCTCTAGGTGGGATACCCCTGGGTACATAGGCAAGGAAAAAATATATTTTTTCTCTATCCACTTTGGCTGAGGCTCTGTGAATTAGACTAAAAAAGGGAAGATTAACAAGAGAAAAGCAAACAGAAATTTATTAATGTGTACATCATGCATATGCATGGATAACTCAAAGGGGTAGTTGGAACTTGGGCTTATATAGCATCTTAACATAAAGCACAATGCATTTTTAGATATGTTACAAGAAAAAGGAAAAGGACTTTGAGCTTCTAAAGTAGAAAATTAGGCAAATGTTTGGAGAAATTGATAGTAGATAAGAAGTAGTTATAGCAAGCTTTGTGGTATAGATTCCTCTTGGTAATCTTTTGGACTGATAATGGTCTACAGTATGCTCCAATGATTATGTCTTTCCTAGAAGAGAGAGGAGAGAAGACACTTTTACAAATTATTGTTCTCATTTTAGGCAAATACAGGAGGGGAAAGAGCTTTCCTAGCATACTCACACATCTCTTAACAACCATTATACATTCTGAGAAATGTGTTCTTAGATGAGTCTGTCATTGTGCGGACGTCATAGAGTACATTTACACAAACCTAGATGGCGGAACCTACTACACACCTAGGTTATATGTTTACAGCCTATTGCTTCCAGGTTACAAACCTGCACATCATGTTACTGTACTGAATACAGTAAGCCACTGTAACACAATAGTATTTGTGCATCTAAATAGATCTAAACATAGAAATAGTACAGTGAAAATATGGTATAAAAGATAATGAATGCTACACCTGTTTAAGGCAATTACCATGAATGGAGTTTTTAGGACTGGAAGTTGCTTTGGGTGAGTTAGTGACTGAGTGCTGAGTGGAATGGGTGCTGAGTGAATATGAAGGCCTAGGACATTACTGTACACTACTGTAGACTTTATAAACATTGTACATTTAGGCTACATTAAATTTATTTAAAATTTTTTTCTTTCTTCAATCTTAGCTCTGGCGGGGTGGCTCAGTTGGTTGGAGTGCATCCCACACAGAGAAAGGTGGCAGGTTCAATTTCCGGTCAGGGTACATACCGGGGTTACAGGTTTGATCCCTGGTAAGGGTGCATCAGGGAGGGAGCTCTCACATGGATGTCCCTCTCTCTCTCTTTCTCCCTCCCTCTAAAAAAAGTCAATAAACACATATCCTAAGGTGAGGATTAAAACAAACAAATAATTTAAAAAATCAATTAACCTTAGCTTATTATAACTTACTAGGGGCCCGGTGCATGAAATTCGTGCACTGGTGGTGGGGGGTCCCTCAGCCCAACCTGACCCCTCTCACATACTGGGAACCCTCAGGGGATGTCCTACTGACGGCTTAGGCCCGCACTCACAGGGAGCAGGCCTAAGCCACAGTCTGGCCTCCCTTTGTGGGAGGCAACAGGGCTGATCAGGGGAAGGCACCAGCCCCATCACCCGCTGCTGCAGCCACTGCCAGTCACTGCAGCCACCAAGGTGTTTTCATCAACACGGACTCCAGTCCCTTCACCAAGAAAAAATGACAACTTTCTTTAGGCATTTTCAAGATGTGTCTTTCATAGGATATGCATTTCTTTATTTATTTTTTATCCTCATCTAAGGATATGTTTGCATTGACTTTTAGAGAATGTGGAAGAGAAAGGGAAAGACAGAGAGAAACATCAAAGTGAGAGGAACACTTTGATTGGTTGCCTCCTGCATGAGCCCTGATCTGGGCCCCGGCCAGGGAGGAGCCTGCAACCTAGGTACATGTTCTTGATCAGAATTGAACCCAGATCCTGCTGTCTGTAGGCCGAGGCATTATCCACTGAGTCAAACCGGCTAGGGCAGGATATGACATTTCTTAGCCCTCCAGCAGCAGACCTTCATTTTTTTCTCCAGAAGTGTGGTCGAAAAACCCTAGATCACCTTTTTGGATTCTTATTACCCAAGTTACTAAGAATATTACCAGTGGCATACAGGAAGCTTAGCCAATGTACAGTCATAAAAGGTGTTTCCTCTATAGTTCACAAAAATCGAGGGCTGGGCCCTGCCCAGGCCTAAAGCCTCTGGTCGAAGTTTTAGGCCTGGGCAGGCCCCTCCAGCTCCCTCTGATCACTGGCTCAGCCCCTGCCCAGGCCTGCCAAGACCGAAAGCCTCTTGGGCAGGAGCGAACCCCCAGCTCCCTGCGATCAATCGGAGGGGGTCCGCTCGTGCCCCAGGATGAAAGCCTCCGGTGGAAGTTTTCGGCCTGGTGCCAGAGCGGACACCCAGCTCCCTGTGATCCACTGCAGGGGGTGTGCTCAGGGCGCCTATGTATGCAAATTAACCACCATCTTGGTTGGGTTAATTTGCATACTCACCCTGATTGGCTGGGGGCATAGCTTGGGTGTAACGAAGGTGCGGTCAATTTGCATATTACTATTTTTATTAGGTATGATATGCATATATGCATTACCTATGGACACAGACAATAGGGTGGTGAATGCCTGGGGTGGGATGGGAATCAGGTGGAGGGGGGCAATAAGGAGATAGAGGAGGACAACTATAATTCTCTCTACAATAAAGATTTAAAACATAAGCAAAGTATTGAAAGGTATGTTATTCTCCAAACTGTACTTCTCCATTTTGCTGCCAAAGCAGTTTAAAAGGGCATCTAGGAAGTGGAGCTGAATCATCCATGACTTCTAATTGCTCCTGTAGTATGTGTTTATTGATATGCTTGAAGGCTGTGAAGTTCTTACTATGCCAGATCACAAAGGGTTTCAATTTGTAGCCTATTATCCTGTCCTTAAAAGCCTTGCAACCTGGCATTGCCTTAGCTCCTTAAGGATGAAAGTCCTTTTAGACATTCATTATCAGAATAAGGAGGCTTCATCCATATTGAGTATTTGCTCTGGCAAGTAATTTTCCTCCATAATCAGCTTATCTAGAGTTTACAAAAAAATTATTTACCTGCCCTTACATCAGCACCCACAGACTTACCACTCATTTTCATATTATGTAGAGCATAATGATTCTTGAATATTTTAAACCACCCAGAGCTAGCAGTAAATTCAACATGGTAGTCAGGTCCAACCTTTTCTTTCAGTATCGTAAAATTCTGCTTTGGCCATGATCTCATGAACCTGAGAGTGACATGTGTCTGTGTCTACTTTTCAATCCAGGTCATTAGAAGTTTCTCCATGTCTGATATAGGCCCTTCTCAATTTTTTGCTATTCTTCCTGTCTTCAATGAAACAGATCCTTTAACAACTTTCATCGCTTTGTTTTTGTTCTTCAAGATCATAGCTATGACTGAGTGGGACATGCCTACCTGACAATCAATAACCAACACTTATTTTCCACCTTCATTGTACTTAATCACTTTTAATTTTGTTTTTAGATCAATCACTCCATAGGGCCTCTTAATTGGTAACATTAGACAGGTTTGAGAAATATTGGATGTAGATACTATAGAACTTGCTGATTAATATGAAAGGTAAGGAAAAAGGAGGAATAAAAATAATTTGACCCTGGCTGGGTGGCTCAGTCAGTTGGAGCATTGTCCCATAAAAACAAAAATATTGTAGGTTTGATTCCCAGTCAGTACTCATGCCTAGGTTGTGGGTTCAATCCCCTGTCAGGGCACATACAGAGGTGGGAGCAACCAATCAATGTTTCTCACATTCATGTTTCTCTCTCTCTCTCCCCCCACCCTTCCTAAAATCAATGAAAAAACATAGCCTCAGGTGAAGATTAAAAAATAATAATTTGTAGACTTGGGGTATGAGGAACTGTAAAGATGGTGATTCCAATTTAATGACATGGGGAGCACTGGGAAAGTAACAGGTTGGTGAGTGGGAAATTGATAATGTTGTTTTGGCAATGGTTGGGTTTGACTCATTGGTTAGTCACCCAAGTGGAGAGATCAAGTAGAAAGTCATATATGTGTTTATAGCTCTGGAGTTTGAATTTAGAAGTCTTTAACAAATAAACATATGGGTGAGCAAGATTACTTAAAAAAAGAAGGTAGGTTTAACATGAGAAAACAAGAAAAGGGAAGGGAAGAAAAGAGAAGAGAGTTAAAATCCTTGTGTTTCAAGATTAGGGTATATTTTTGTTTGGGGATTGGATATATTTGGAGAGCTAGCAAAAAATCTGAAAAGTGGTAACTAGTATAACAAAAAAATTGAAAATTTAACCACTCCCTTTTTAGAATATGCCTTTCTAGTCTTTAGTGACAATATCCATTCCCAATTTTCCTTCATTACACAAAGGAAGTTATTGGACTTCAATAGGAAAATATTAACTTCTTCCATGAAAGAAAGAGGAAAATAGAAATATAAATACTGATGCAACAAAATTTGTAGATTTGGTTGTGGGAAGATGATGCAGTTCTCCTCTGATGGCTTTTATGATCTCAATGAAGTATAAGATGGTACAATAAGTGAACATGGAATGGGTTGGGAAACAGAATCATTGAATGTGATTAAGCAGAAATTTTTCGAGAAGTAATAACCAAGAGAGAATAACATTATGGAAACTCAGGGAAAGAAGAGTTTTAAATTGATAGGGAAATTCCGTGTTACCAAATATTTTCTAGAAATTAATTAAGGTAAAGAAAATATTTTATATCAGATAATTATTCTTATTTTTAATGAAAGCAGAGTCATAAAGGTAGAAGCCATAGTCCAGTAGCCCGGGGAAAAATGCAAGATGAGGAAACTGAAACTATGAAGGAAGACACTGTTAGAGATTAATCAAGAAAAGAATGGCAGTGAAAACTGAAAGAAAAGCTGGCTTCCTTGAAGGAGGCATTTATTTGATTTTGCTATTTATATTTAGTTCCTCTCCCCCAGTTTTATTGAAAAATAACTGACATGCTTGAATATGCGAGTATAGACAATAGGGAAGCATCCAGTAAAGAATTAGAGACTGATGGAGAGGGCGGAGAGGGGATAATTGATGGAGAGGAGTCCTGGGGAAAACTACCTAGCATGAGGTCAAGAACACAGGTAGAAGTGATTGTAAATTTGACAATGTGGTTAGAGAGTATCCTAAGAACATTTATAAAAGAAGGTTAACCTCCTAACATTTTCTAAAGTTACACACTGTAAAGAACCATAATATATTTTGTATGCTTAAAGGTATTCATTAATATTTCAATGCAGCTGAATGTTTTTTTAAGATTAGGTTGTCTTACACAAAATTGCTTAAGTAGTTCCTTATTCCCTCAAAAATTTATTCATACAGGCATATATGTGACTTTTTCTTTAAAATATATTTTTAATTAGTATTTCTTTCTTATTTTCTATTTATGTAATGAGGAATTAAATACCAACATACTGTCTTTGGTTTAACCTAGAGTGAATATAAATAGTGTTCTGAAAAAGGAAAAATATGGACTTTAATTTTACTTGCTATGCCTCTGCTGAATACCTCATTAGTGCTTTAATTCATGCAGAAAAGGTTTAAATGTACTAAAAGTGACAAGCCCTAAATGGAAATCATTGTTCACTCTTGCAGTAAAGTACAATCATTCTGGGGAAAGGAAAGTATGTGCTAAGGAAGAGGCATCAGAGTTGGAAGTGGAGTTGAGTTACCATTGTGGGCCTCTGAGAGGCAGGGACACATTAGAATCAAAGGGACCTAGTTGAATATGATCACATCAGTTGTCTGGGAAATAGGTGAATTGGGCTCCTTTAGAACTTTTGTACAATTGAAATATCACTTCTTGAGAGACTGTAATATGGTCTGGACTAATAAATGCAAATTAAAATGATGAATTGAAGGGGTAGATATTTTTATTCCTCACATCATCTGTTCTCTATTAGCTGTCTGTGTTGGCAACAAGGGATTCTCTGAAGAGGAAATCAGAACCACTGATGATATTTGCACATTTAAGAAACAAAATCCCTTCATTTTGTAATCACACTTCTTCATTGTCATATTAGGCTTTTACAGCCACGTGGAATGAGTATTAGACCCATAAATATGGAAACCAGAGAACGCAATCCTCAAAAATATTTTCAAGTTGAATTATCTCTACCTGGCCCATGTACATAGAACCATATTTCTTTCTTAGAATTGTCATTTACTCCCACACTATAAATGAAGTAATTCAGTTAAACTCCAGTATCAAAATAAATTTATTAGTATTATGCAATTCAAATCCCAAAGAAGTATACTTTCTCTGGGTAACATTCTCCAAATATTTTATTTTCTCTAGTATTTACTTAAGTGGAAAGCTACCTTTTAAATTCTAGACTATGGGTCCAAATGAGTTTGGGTTTTTTTTTTTTTTTTACTGCCCTTGAAGTAGAATAATCAATAAGATACATAAGCTGAGGCCTTGGGAAAATACATTAGGAACACATGTCTTTCTGATTGCTGTTTATTGTTTTTGGTCCAGCTAACAATAATCTCTCTTATGATCACTTAGGCAGCTCAGCTGATATCAGTTAGACACTGATTTTTGCCATATGGATAACTAAGCCATAAAATATATTACATTATTTCAACAATAGTATCATAATATGTGTGTTTTTTAGCTTTTAAGATTCATTTATTTAATAAAGAAATCATGTTAAAAAAATATACCCAAGTAGAGCAGCTTCTAGAAAAAAAATTAAAAAGCAAGAGGAGAGCCTAAGGGAACTTTGGGACAACACAAAACAAAACAACATCGGCATAATAAGGGTTCCAGAAGGAGAGGAAACTGAGCAAGGAATAGAAAACCTGTTTGAAGAAATAATGACAGAAAACTTCCCTGATATAGGGAAGAAAAAACCCACACAAATCTAAGAAGCTCACAGAGTCCCAAGCAAAATGAACCCCAAAAGACCAACGCCAAGGCACATTATAATTAAATTTGCAAAAACCAATGACAAAGTAAGATTCTTAAAAGCAGCCAGAGAGAGACAGAAAGTTACCTACAAAGGAACCCCCATTAGACTAGCGACTGATTTCTCAACAGAAACTCATCAGGCCAGAAGGGAATGGAATGAAATATACAAAGTCATGCAAAAGAAGGGTCTGAATCCAAGAATACTGAACCCAGCAAGGCTATCAATCAAAATTGAAGGTGAAATCAAGTTTCACAGACAAAAAAGGACTAAGGGAATTTATTACCATCAAACCAGCAATGCAAGAAATGCTAAAGGGTCTGCTGTAAAAAAAAGAAATAGGAAGCAAAGGAGGAACACAGGGGTAAAGAATAAAAATGGTGACAAATAAGTACCTATCAATAATAACTTTAAATGTAAATGGATTAAATGCCCCAAACAAAAGACATAGGGTAACGGATTGGATAAGAAAACACAACCCATATATCTGCTGTCTACAAGAAACCCACCTCAGAAAAAAAGACGCACACAGACTGAGGGTGAAGGGATGGAAAAAGGTTTTTCAGGCAAATGGAAATGAAAAAAAAATTTGGGGTAGCAATACTTATATCTGACAAAATAGACCTCAAAGTGAAGGACAAAACAAGAGATAAGGAAGGCTACTTCATAATATTAAAGGGAACAACCCAAAAGAAAAAATAACTCTGGTAAACATATACGCACCCAATACAGGAGCACCCAAATACATAAAAAAACTCCTGGAGCATATCAAGGGAGAGATTGACAGCAATACAATCATAGTAGGAGACTTTAATACCCCACTATCACCATTGGACAAATCCTCTAAACAAAAAATCAGCAAAGAAACATCAATCCTAAATGACTCACTAGACCAGATGGAATTAAATGACATCTTCAGAATATTTCATCCCAAAGCCACAGAATATACATTCTTCTCAACTGTACATGGGTCATTTTCAAAGATAGACCATATATTGGGTCATAGGCAAAGTCTCTTCAAATTCAAGAAGATAGAAATTATATCAAGCATCTTCTCAGATCACAGTGGCATAAAACTGGAAATCAACTATAATAAAAACAATCCAAAAAAAATCAAGCACATGGAGACTAAACAGCATGCTATTAAACAATGACTGGGTTACCAGAGAGATCAAAGATCAAAGAAGTGGTAACAAAGAAGAAATAAAAGAAATAAAAAACATCATGGCAACAAATGTAAATGAAAACACAACAATCCAAAGTCTATGGGACACAGCGAAAGCAGTCTTGAGAGGGAAGTTCATAGCTCTACAAGCCTACTGCAAAAATCAAGAAACTATGGTAATAAATTACCTAACGCTACAACTCAAAAAGTTAGAAAGAGATCAACAAGAAAAGCCCAGTGTAAGCAGAAGGAAGGAAATAATAAAGATCAGAGCAGAGATTAATGACATAGAGACCAAAAAAAAAAAAAAAAAAAAAAAAAAAACCAATACAAAAGATCAAGAACACCAAGAGCTGGTTCTTTGAAAGGATAAACAAGATTGATGAACCTCTAGCCAGGCTCACCAAGAAGTAAAGAGAGAGGACCCCAATAAACAAAACCAGAAATGAAAGAGGTGAAATAACAACAGACTCCACCGAAATACAAAGGATTGTTTAAAAATACTATGACCTACTCTATTCCACAAACTGGACAAACTGGAGGAAATGGACATATTCCTAGAAAAATATAACCTTCCAAAACTCAATCAGGAAGAATTGAAACATCTCAATAGGCCAATAACTATGGAAGAAATTGAAGCAGAAAGAAAAAAAAAACTTCCAGCAAACAAAAGCCCGGGGTCAGACGGCTTCACAGGGGAGTTTTACCAAACATTCAAGGAAGAACTAAAACCTATCCTCCTCAGACTATTCCAAAAAATTCAAGAGGAAGTAACACTTCTAAGCTCCTTCTATGAAGCCAGCATCACCCTAAAACCAAAATGAGATAAAGACAACACAATGAAAGAGAATTACAGGCCAATATCCCTCATGAACATAGATGCCAAAATCCTCAATAAAATTCTAGCAAATCGGATCCAGCAGTATATCAGAAAGATCATACATCATGACCAAGTAGGATTTATCCCAGGAATGCGAGGATGGTACAATATCTGCAAATCAATAAACGTGATACATTACATAAACAAATTGAGAGATAAAAATCACATAGTCATATCAATTGATACAGAAAAAGCATTTGACAAAATACAACACACTTTCTTGATAAAAACTCTCAACAAGGTGGGAATAGAAGGATCACACCTCAACATAATAAAAGCCATATATGATAAACCCACAGCTAACATCATACTCAATGGGCAAAAACTAAAACCATTTCCCTTAAGAACAGGAACAATACAGGGATGCCCACTTTCACCACTCCACTTCGACATAGTACTGGAAGTATTAGCCATTGCAATTAGACAAGAAGAAGAAATAAAAGGCATCCAAATTGGAAAAGAAGAAGTAAAGCTGTCCTTATTTGCAGAGGACATGATATTGTACATAAAAAACCCGAAATACTCCAACAAAAAAATAATAGACTTAATAAATGAATTAGGCAATGTAGCAGGATACAAAATTAACGCCAAGAAATGTATGGCATTTCTATACACAAATACAGAACTTACAGAAAGAGAGACTAAAAAAGCAATTTTATTTACCATCGCACCAAAAAAATTAAGATACCTGGGAATAAACTTAACTAAGGAGGTAAATGACCTATACGCGGAAAACTACAAGACACTGAAAAAAGAGATAGAGGAAGAGGTAAACAGATGGAAGAACATACCATGTTCATGGATTGGTAGACTCAACATCATTAAAATGTCCATACTACCCAAAGCAATCTATAGATCCAATGCACTCCACATTAAAATACCAACAGCATATTTCACAGACATAGAAAGAACTCTCCAAAAATTCATCTGGAATAAAAAAAGACCCCGAATAGCCACAGCAATCCCGAGAAAGAAGAACAAAGTAGGAGGTATCTCAATACCAGATTTCAAGCTGTATTACAAAGCCACTGTTCTCAAAACAGCCTGGTACTGGCACAAGAACAGACATATAGACCAATGGAATAGAATAGAGAATCCAGATACCGACCCAAACCACTATGCTCAATTAATATTTGACAAAGGAGGCATGAACATACAATGGAACAAAGACAGTCTCTTCAATAAGTGGTGTTGGGAAAATTGGACAGATACATGCAAAAAAGTGATACTAGACCACCAACTTACACCATACACAAAAATAAACCAAAATGGATATAGGACTTAAACATAAGATGGGAAATCATAAAAATACTAGAGGAATCCACAGGCAGAGAAATCTCAGACATATGCCGAAGCCATTTCTTCACCTATACCGCTCCTAGGGCAATGGAAACTAAAGAGAAAATAATCAAATGGGACTACATCAAAATAAAAAGCTTTTCTACAGCAATTGAAACCATCAACAAAACAACAAGATAGCCCACTGTATGGGAGAACATATTTGCAAATGTTATCACTGATAAAGTTTTAATCTCCAACATCTACAGGGAACTTATACAACTTCATTAAATGAAGATAAATGATCCAATAAAAAAATGGGCAACGGACCTAAATAGAATCTTTTTGTAAGAAGACAGAAGGAAGGCCAAGAGGCATATGAAAACATGCTCAAAGTCACTAATTATCCGAGAGATGCAAATCAAAACAACAATGCGGTACCATCTCACACCTGTCAGAATGGCAATCATCAACAAATCAACAAATGACAAGTGCTGGCGAGGATGCAGAGAAAAAGGAACCCTCGTGCACTGCTGGTGGGAATGCAGACTGGTGCAGCCACTGTGGAGAACAGTATGGAGTTTCCTCAAAAAACTAAAAATGGAACTCCCATTTGACCCAGTAATCCCGCTTCTAGGAATATATCCCAATAAACTAGAAACACCAATCAAAAAGGATATATGCACCCCTATGTTCATAGCAGCACAATTCACCATAGCTAATATTTGGAAACAGCCCAAATGCCCATCAGCAGATGAGTGGATTAGAAAACTATGGTACATGTACACAATGGAATACTACACTGCTATAAAAAAGAAGGAATTCTTACCATGTGCAGCAGCAGAGATGTACCTGGAGAGCATTATGTTAAGTGAAATAAGCCAGGCAATGAAAGAAAAATACCACATGATCTCACTCATTTATGGAAAATAAAGAACATTATAACCTGAAAAACAAAAAGATAAATACAGAGGCAGTAAATCACCGAACAGACTGTCAAATTACAGTGGGAAAGCAGGGGAGTGTTGGGGAGGGGGTAAAGAGATTCAACAAAGGACTTGTATGCATGCATATAAGCACAACAAATGGACACAAGACACTGGGAGGGGTGGGATGTGGGCATGTGACAGGGCGTAGAGGAGGCTGGGGGAAGGTTAATGCGGGGGGGGGAAGGAGATATATGTACTACTACATGTAATACTTTAAACAATAAAAAATATATTCAAAAAAAGAAAAAAAGAAATCATGTTATATTCTAGCTAATTTATTTTTAAATCCTGCAGATGCAATCACTAACCTCATGTGCAAAGACATCATTTAACTAATGAAAGTACAGTAGGTCCCCACTTATCCATGGTTTCAGATACCCATGATCAATTGTCACAGCTTGATGATCCAGAATCACCTGAAGCAGATGATCCTCCTTCTGAAGTTTTGCCAGAAAATAAGTACTAGCTTAAGGCTAATTCATGATGCCTATGTCATTCACCTAACTTCATCACATCATACAGGCATTATATCATCTCATATTATCATAATAAGAAGGGTGAGTATATAGTACAATAAGATATTTTGAGAGAGACCACATTCACATACCTTTCATTACAGTATATTGTTATAATTGTTATATTTTATTATTGTTGTTGTTGATATCTTAATGTGCTAAATTTTAAATAATACTTTATCATAGGTATGTATGTAAAGGAAGAAACATAATATATAGAGAGTTTGGTACTATCTGAGGTTCCAGGCATCCAGTAGGGGTCTTGGAATGTATGCCCTGTGTATAGGAGGGACTATTGTATATGTTATATCAATATAGAACTTTGTAGATTTCAAAGCAGTCAAACACATTGATTTGATGCTTACCACAATGGTGTGCTATAGGGATCTGGGCATTAAAAAATAGTAGGCCAAATCAAAAATTAGAAAGTAAAGTTTATTTATAAATGCATGGTATCTTTTACTTGGTGCTTATCCAAGTAAAAAAAACAGAGGTAATTGAGTGCAAATTCTTTGGTTCAAGCAATTTTATTTCTAGGAACTTTTCTTCTTTAATATATATTTTTTTATTGATTTCAGAGAGGAAAAGAGAGGGAGAGAGAGATAGAAACATCAATGATGACAGAGAATCATCGATCGGCTGCCTCCTGCACACCCCCTACTGGGGATTGAGCGCACAACCGGGCATGTGCCCTGGACTGGAATTGAACTTGGGACCCTTCAGTCCATAGGCTGATGCTCTATCCACTGAGTCAAACCAGCCAGGGTTCTAGGAACTTCTCTTATGGAAATACTGTTTTGGGGAAAATTATTAGCCAAAGTTAAAGTAAGATTCTTCTTTATTTACAAGGCCACAAATTAACTAATAAGTTATGTTTATAAGACAGTGAGTCAAAGATTCAAAACTTGAAGAAACAGACATTAATCAGATGGATTTTTACCCAAATAACTTTTTTTATATGTACTCATGATAACAACTATGTATATAAAAGCCTAAGAGACCGAAAGACCAAACAACTGAATGACTGGTCACTATGACACGCACTGACCACCAGGGGGAAGATGCTCAATGAAGGAGCTGCCCCCTGGTGGTCAGTGCGCTCCCACAGCCAACTTCCTGTGGCCGGCCAACCTCCCGCAGTCCCTCCTCCCGGCCTGCTGGCCCTGAGATCGGCCCCAATTGCTGGTCAGGCTGAGGGACTCCACCTCTGCACGAATTTGTGCACTAGGCCTCTAGTTAAGTAATAATCAGACATTTCCTTAAATATTTTTAGACCTCTGCTAATATGACTTTTTTCTTGAACAATTGCAAATGTCCAAGCACAAATGTAAACACTACATAGTTACACTTTCAGTCATATAAGGGGCAGATGAAAAGATGTATTTTGATATCCAAACAATGAGACATAACTTGCTCAGTATTTCCCCTTGCTCACTTACAAATATTCCTAGAAAATATAATTGAAAATAAAGCTTAAAGTATTTCTTTTTAATTTTCAATTTTAATTTAATATATATATGAAAGCACATATTATAACTATATAGATTGAGTTATTTTCACAAACCTGACATACATTTGTAACTACTACATACATACATATGTAATAGAACCCCAACATCCAGAAGCCTTTTTGCAGGTTCCCTTCCTTTTACTACCCCTCCAAATATAACAACTATTCAAAATTCTAACTCGATAAATAATTTTGTCTCTTGGAATAGAGCACAGGTTTTGGTTGATTAGCTTAATTATATTTCACAGATTTGTTCTAAATGTTCAAGTTGAAGAAACTCAAAGTTTTTCTTCAGAGTAGAATTAACTTTCTTGAACTTCCTGGTTGTAAGTCTTAGACAAATCGCTTAACCTTTCTGATCCTCAGTTGCTTCATCTTTATAATGGAAATAATAGTATCTATCTCAGGAACTTGTGAATAGTAAATACTTATAAACTCAGATATGTATATATATTTACATATATCTATCTATATAGAGAGAAATATTTGTATAGTAAATGTGTATAGATATATAGATAGATTCTGTAATGTGCAGTATCTAACAGAATACACACTCAAATCATAATTATTGTTATTAACCAAAGTTGGAGTGCTTAGAATACTCTAATATATGTTTTAAATGATTACTATTATTAACTAAAATCATTACTAATTAAATTTATTTGTTAAGAAACAGAATGTTTTTAATTTTTTCAAGTAAAAACATGTTTTTATTGAATCTCATTAAAAATAATGAATATCATGTTCTTGAATATCTGATTCACCTGCCATACATTTAATTTTTGGAGTATAGTGATTAACTTTACAGTGTTTGTAAGTTTATCTTCTGTATTATGCTGATTAAAAAGTTTCTCACACTAACATGGATATGTTAATAATCTGTCAGCACATTCATGACTCATATAAAGATCTATATGAAAAGTCATTGGTGGTTCTCAAACATTTTAGAAAAATGTCTGAGGCCCTGGCCAGATAGCTTAGGTGATTAGAGCATCATCCCAATACACCAAGAATGCTGGTTTGATCACCAGTTAGGACACATACAAGACTCAACCAATGAATGCATAAATAAGTGAAACAACAAAATCGATGTTTCTCTTTCTCTTTCTCTCTCTCCCTCTCTTAATCCCTTCCTCTTTGTCTAAAAAAATCAATAAATAAAGAGAACAAGAAAAGCCAACAGTAAGTAGAAGAAGAAAAAAATCAGAGCATACGTAAATGAAGTAGAGACTAAAAAACCAACATAAGAGATCAATTAAACCAAGAGCTGGTTCTTTGAAAAGATAAAAAAGAGTTATGAACTGTTAGCCAGATACATCATGAAACAAAGAGGGAGGACTCAAATAAATAAAATGAGAAATGAAAGAGATACAGTAACAACTGACATCACAGAAATACAAAGAATTGTAATAAAAATTACATGCTAACATTGGACAACCTGGGCAAAATGGAAAAATTCCTAGAATTTCCAAAACTTCCAAAACTCAATCAGGAAGAATCAGAAAACCTGAATAGACTGATAACAATTAATGGAATTAAAGCAGTAAAAACAACAACAAAAAACTTACAAGCAAAAGTCTTGTCAGTAATTATATTAAATACAAATAGACTAAACACTACAAACAAAAAACAGAGTAGGAAGATAAATTTTTAAAAATTATATCAATGATATACTGTCTAAAAGGGATACACTTTAGATTAAAAGGCATAGGTAAGTTAAAAATAAAAGGATGGCAAAATAGCCGAAACCGGTTTGGCTCAGTGGATAGAGCGTCGGTCTGCGGGCTGAAAGGTCCCAGGTTCGATTCCGTTCAAGGGGCATTCATTGGTTGCGGGCACATCCCCGGTAGGGGGTGTGCAGGAGGCAGCTGATCGATGTTTCTCTCTCATCGATGTTTCTAGCTCTCTGTCCCTCTCCTTTCCTCTCTGTAAAAAGTGAATAAAATATATTTTTTTAAAAAAGGATGGCAAAACAAAAGAAAATGGAAACTAACCCAATAAAGTTGTAGTGATTATACTAATAAAAGACAAAATATACAATAAGAACTGGTAATAGAAACAAAGAATGTTTTATGCTGATAAAAGGGTAAATCTGTTAAGAAGACATAATAATTAAAAATGTATCCTTTGAGACAGCATGAAGGGACCTGGAGAGTATTAAACTAAGCAAAATAAGACAATCAGAAAAAGATAAAAATCACATGATATCACTTATATGTGGAATCTATTAAAATAAACTGATGAACAAAATAGGTCCAGAGACATGGAAGCATGGAACAGATTGGTGAATCTCTGAGGGGAGGGGGGGGGGGCAGGGGCAGTAAGAAATTAACCAAAGAACTTATATGCATATATGCATAACCCATGGACACAGGCAATGGTGCAGTGAAGGCCTGGGGTGGGAGAAGAATTGGGGTGGAGAGGGTTAATTGGTGGAGGGAAGGGGACATCTGTAATACTTTAAACAATAAATATAATTAAACTTTTTTTTTTAAAAAAAACCTTATATACACTTAATACAGCTCCAAAATATATGAAACAAATCAGAATTGAATGGAGAAGTAGACAACTCAACAATAATAGTTGGTGACTTCAACACCCCGCTTTAAATAATGCATATCTCTTATGCTTATAAATACAAAAATCCTCAACTAAATATTAGCAAACTGAACCCAGAAACATATAAATAGGATTAAACAACATGGCCATTTGGGATTTATAGTAGGAGAATGTAAGGTTAACTCAATATAAAAATATCTATCAATGTAAACACCATATTAATAGAATAAAGGAACAACACCATATGACCATCTCAATAGATATAGAAAGAACACTTGTTATAATCCAAATCCTTTCATTATAAAAACACCCAAACAAGGACTAGAAATAAACTTCCTAAACTTGATAAAAGCCATCTAAGAAAAATCCATAGTTAACATCATACTTACTTGTGAAAAATTGAATGCTTTTCTCCTAAGATCAGGATCAAAATAAAGGTGTCCATTATCACTGCTTTCTTTGAAAAAATTGTACTGAAGGCTCCAATTAGAGCTATAGGCAACATAAAGTTATAAAAAGGAGTTACTGGGTACAAGGAAATGGTATGGGTAAGTCAGGGTCACAGCATGCTGGATCTTGAAGGTCATGTTAAGAACATTTGAATTTATTCTAAAGAGCAGTAAGAATACAGAAGAAAGTAGTGACATTAGATGGAGAAGGCATTTTTTTGCATTTTACTCTTCAAAAAATAGTATGCATTTCTTTTAATTGTAGTTAACCATGTTTAAATTCTAAAATGCTGAAATAATTTAAAATTTAAAGTGACATTTCTGACCATGTGTCCATCATGATATAAGTTTAAGATGTGATTTGAATAAAAAACATTCAAAATAGATTTCTCTTTCTGTCACTCCTAGAAACATATTCACCATGAAATAAAGGTCCCTGGGAAATCCTCACCTCCTCATTTTAATTTAAATTGAAAATGCAATGCCTAGTCAGAAAATATCTACAGTGTTATTTTTTCATCCTGTTCCCAGAATTCTCCATTTAATACTATACTGTGAGGGTTAACTTCAGCAGGCTTATTATTGGCCTGGGCTTTTTTCATAAAATAAGAAATATACCTTCCATGCCCTAGCCAGTTTGGCTCAATGGATAGAGTGTCGTCCTGCAGACTGAAGGGTCCCAGGTTCGATTCAGGTTAAGGGCACATGCCCAGGTTGCGGGTTTGATCCCCCATAAGGGGCATTCAGGAGGCTGCCGATCAGTGATTCTCTCTCAGCATTGATGTTTCTATCTCTCTCTCCCTTCTTCTCTGAAATCAATAAAAATATATTTTTAAAAAAGAAAAGAAATATACCATTCTGAAAACCGATCTCTGATTAAGCCATGTATTTTTTTTTCTTTTTCTTTCTTTCCTTTTTTTTTTCTTTTTATCACTGTCGGTTCACGGAGTTTAAGGGAGATTTGTCTCTATTTACACCACTATTAATTGTTTGTTACGAGTGAGATTGATGACTTCTACCTGTCTCAAGGAGGACTCCATAGTCTCTGCCATTGGGTCTGATTACATGGTAAGAATAGGTCTTAAACAGAAAACATAATTGGACCTTGATTTCTGCCTTTTCAGACCTAATGCTGAGACAGCTTTTGTGATTCATTTATTAACTTTAATGTGGTTTCTATATTGTATCATATTTCTGCAATAATAATTCCATACGTTTGTAAGCATTGTCATTTTGGGTCTTGTTAGCATTCTTTAGCAATGAAAATCTATCTAACTGCCAGTTAGTGCAGATACCTATTTTCTATGGCATGATTTCAAACTCCTCAGTGCAATTAACAAGGTGCTTCCCAATATGTCCCACTTTATCTCTCCAAATGTATATGTGTCCCTCCTGCTGGCCTTCACCCAATATGATTTTATTTTCTTCTTTATATTGTCATAGAAAAGACATCCTGCCATTGTAATAGTATTGAATTAAATCATGATTATCTTAATATATTTGTATCCACCAATTCTTAACAAGTCTGACACACAGTGTTTAATTAATTTTTGATGGGTGGATACACATGTAAAAGATTATTCTTAGGTTTGACTTATTGCTCCTGAAAGAATGTTGCTGCAACAACAAACAGCATGAAGTGACAAAAAACAATTTATTTGTAGAAATATATGATAGCATGACATCAAATAGTATTTCTGGCTAACTGCCTGACCTTGCTATTGTTCATAACTGGTTCTACTACCAGCTATTTCTATCCCATTGTTCCTTTATTACCATAATTTAACTTGGTCATCACATACAACAGAAGGCTTCATTGAGCTGCAGTGAAAGTATGGCTCTAAATGTGCCAGGGATAGTTAAATGAATTATAATGTGATATTGGCCCAGGGGCTCAGCCTAAAATATACTGAATGGACAGTTAGCTGATCTGAAAGAAGAGTACAATGGAAATTTTAAACAATTCACTGATAATCACCCAGGAGGGATTTGGAAAGTATGCTTTTATAGATAACATTCACACAAAAAAAATTTAAATTAATGCTTGAAAACCTTTAGCCAAATTTGTTTTAATCCCTATAATATGCAGAGTATTACAGTTTTCTTTTTTAACAGACTCTGCATCAGACTTTCATGTTCATGTAAAGTGCTAAAGTGAAATGGAAATTTATACAGTCACTTTTGTAAGAATAATTTCAAGATGTTAACCTGGCCAAAAAATGACTACATTCAGCCAATGAATGCACTCTTGACGTTATGATTCAATACAATCATTGACCAGAAGCTATGCTACATTAAAAAGGAGTCATTTCTTCCTGCCCCACAGCAATCTAATGTTTAAACTAATGGAGTTATTAATAATCAAAGACTTTTAACCCTCTGCAAAACAACAGCAACAACAAAAATGTTTGCAATCAAACTACTGTATTGAGTTATTATATCGGAGAAGATTAAAATTAAAAGTGCTGTTGCAGAAAGCATAATAAGCAACTATGCCAATAAAATTTAACAAGTTCTGTCCATCAATTAAGGACTTGATGATAAAATGTTACTTTTTAATCTCTTGAGTTAACTCAGGGGTGTTTATTCCATTAACATTACATTTTGAAAACTACAGTTCAGTTTTACTAGGTACAGTTCTTGTGGTTTTCATAATGTGTTCCACAGAAATATGCACATGCTTTTTTCCTTTGAAATACTGACATACAGAAATTAAATTTCATCTCTAACTTCAGTAATTTAGTGATAGTATTTCTCAATACATAGGAGAGTAATGTGTGGGTTGTTATTTTTTGGTATGGTGTTAGTTCTCTTACTTTCAAGTAATGGGAAAAATATATCAAACACTGAATATTCCTTTTCTAATACACACATCATATATGCATTATCGGTTTTTTGAATACAAATATAGTTACCCATGACTATTTTACTTGTTACATAAATGGCCAATCTAAATATCTCACTACTGTTTACTAGTATAACAGCATACTTCATTTAAAATTTCCTGACCTACCACTCAGAAGCTGGATTAGCCCATGTGCTCTTGCTCCAGTGCATACCTCTATTCAGCATCTCTAATACTGAATCCAAACGATTGCTTCATTCACCTGCCTCCCATACTAAGGAAACCTCCACAGGGAAAAGAGCATGTGTTACCTGTTTTGTTGTTGAATTCCCATCACTTAGAGAAAGCCTGAAAAATGATAGCTACTTTCTAAATACTTGAGGGGAATTGGTCATTAAAATAATTTTTCATTTGCAAAACCTTATACATTTATTCTAACTTCATCTTAAGTACATTTGTAAGAGTTATGCCTACAATAGTCAATGTTTGATTTATTGAAGTGGGTAGAAAATTAAATATGAAAGTGATGAAATAAGCTTCATGTTACAATTACAATTTCAGAGAATTTTTGCCCAGAGCATAAGGAAATTGATTGTTTTTATTTCAATTACACTAGACTTATTTCTCCAATTAATAGTAGATTATTGGCATTCTTTCATTATCTGATTACTTTTTGAGAGGAGGTATAATATAAATTTGAGAAAACAATGTGTCAATAGCTATCACTATTTTATATTTACTACTAGAGGCCTGGTACATGAAATTCTTGCATGGGTGGTGTCCCTAGGCCTGGTGGGTGATCAGGGCCACTCAGGGCCAGGACAATCATGGCCCAAAGGCCCTGGTGGTGTTGGGAGAGAAGGTGACTGTCTCTAGGCCGGGCGCAGAAGGAACAGACACCAGATGCCAATGCTGCCCTTGGCACCCCGGCACCCCGTGGTTCCCCGCCTCCCTCCCTCCCTCCTCCTTCCCTCAGTGTCGCACCACCACCAGGAGGCCTGCTGGCCAGGGGAGGGGTGGAGGAGGGGCCGGGGGAGGTTTCAATCCCCAATTTGGAACGTGCAGGAGGCAGCCAATCAATGATTCTCTATCATCATTGATGTCTCTATCTCTATTTCCCTCTCCAAAATCAATCAAATATATATTAAAATGCAAGGTTTTTAGAGGAAGAAAGGTAGGGCAAGGGAGCTATTGACAGGGGAGCATTTGAGATCTTGCTCACATTTCAAATAGGATAACATAAGGTGGTCCTCAGGGGGTGACAGTTGAGGAGTGGCAGTGGGTGGAGCAGGGCACTTTGGGCTGAGGAACTGGCTGTAATGACTGGGAATGTCTGTGACAGTGACACCGAGCATGTGTTGGGGCCATCGCTGGGATCATTCATCCCCAAGAGGTTTTGATTCTGGACGGGAGGAGAAACACGGAGATCAGCAGGCCTTTTTTAGCCTAGAATAGTGGTTCTCAACCTTTCTAATGCTGCGACCCTTTAATACAGTTCCTCATGTTGTGGTGACCCCCAACCATAAAATTATTTTCGTTGCTACTTCACAACTGTAATTTTGCTACTGAGTGGGCTGTCCTGCTTCCCTACAAATGTAAACACACAGTGTCACTGCACATGAATATCAGTCAGTGGCCACATCAAAGCCCAGCCAGCGCTGGTGGCTGTGTCCTGCCACTCTCTGGCTTTGCTGTGGCACTATTGGCCAGGGAAGCTGAAGCCACACCACCAAACACAAGTAGTATATGAAGGGGTGGGCAGGAAGTCAGAGCTGAGGTGGCCTGGCAGCGCTTTGTCTGCCATGGAGCTAGCTGGATGGAGCACAGCTGTCCTTGCGACCAGCTTTGGAGTCGGAGGGGCTGTGCTTCCTGCACGTCACCGGTGAGTCCCCGCTAGCCCACAGTGCACCAGTTGGGCCAGCAGGGCCTGAGGAGGCCTTTCCCTCCTGGAGTCATTCTTCACAAGGTGGCAGTGTCAGGCTGCTTTTTTTTTTTTTTTTTTTTTTTTTTTTTTTTATTATTGGAAAGCAAGCTCTGGGCTTGTGGTTCCTGGGATCCCTGGGCCATAGCATGCACCTCCAAGTCTCATTGTGCCTCCCTCCCCCTCCTTCTGCTTTGAGCATCTGGCCCCTGGTGGTCAGTGAGCATCATAGCAACTGGTGGACCGGTTATTCTGGTCCTTACGCCGTAATGGTCGCTGGGCTTTTATTATATAAATATGTAGTTCTAAAGAATCAACACCTTTTATCATTGTCTTAAAGAGCTCAGGCATATCTTTACTTCTTTTATTTTTTAAAATATATTTTTATTGTTTTCAGATAGGAAGGAAGAGAGAGAGAGAGAGAGAGAGAGAGAGAGAGAGAGAGAGAGAGAGAGAAACATCAATGATGAGAAAGAACCATTGATTGGCTGCCTCCTGCACTCTACCCACTGGAGATCAAGCCCACAACCTGGGCATGTGCCCTGACCAGGAATTGAACCTAGACCTCCTGGTTCACAGGTCAACACTCAACCACTGAGCCACGCTGCCCTGGCCATATCTTTTCTTCTTGCAACAATCCAGAAGTCTTATTTTTCAGTACTGACTGCATGTGCATAAAATTCTGAATTAGTTATTACAAGTACACATTTTAGATTGAACTGGAAGAAGTAGTTTTAAGGTGTGTTAGGCAGAATAATGCCCCCCATTACCCTGAATATATCCATGTCTTAAACCCCAATACTGTGAATATTTTTATGGTACATAGCAAGTGAAACTTTGAAGATAGAATTTAGGTGAATAACTTTATTTATTTATTTATTTTTAAATATATTTTATTGATTTTTTTTTTTTACAGAGAGGAAGGGAGAAGGATAGAGGGTTAGAAACATCAATGAGAGAGAAACATCGATCAGCTGCCACCTGCACACTCCCTACTGAGGATGTGCCTGCAACCAAGGTACATGCCCTTGACTGGAATCAAACCTGGGACCCTTCAGTCCACAGGCCAATGCTCTATCTACTGAGCCAAACCAGTTAGGGCTGGGTGAAAAACTTTAAATATAGGGAGTTATCCTGGATTATACAGGTGGGCCCCATGTAATCACATTGACTCTTAAAAATTGAAAAAGGAGGCTGATGAGTCAGAGAAGTGTGTTTGAAGGACAGTAGGAGAGATTCAAAGTGTGAGAGGGACTCATCACACTATCACTGACTATGAAAATGGGCACAGGGAGCCACAAGCCAAGTAATAGGGTGATCATTGGAATCAGGAATATCCCTCAGCTGGCAGGCAACAAGGGAATAGGATCCTCATACTAGTACTTACAATCACAGTGAACTGAATTTGCCAATAATATTAATAAAATTTGAAGGGGACTCCCCTAGAGACTCCAGAAAGGAGCATAGCCTTATCAACACCTTGATTTTAGCCAAGTGGGAACCATGTCACACTACAGAACCATAAGAAAATAAATTTAGACTATTTTAAGTAACTCAATGTGTGCTGATTTATTAAGGGAGAAATGGGAAACTAATATAGTTGGCCTATGTTGAGGGAAGAATAATAATAGCTATTACTTAGTAAGCACTTACTATGATCAAGGAATGCTGAATGTATTATTTAATAGAAATAATATCTTCATTTGTTTACAAGAGGAAATTGAAGCACATAAAGTCTAAACTCAGCCAGGTAGTAAACAGTAGAGCTGCCAAGGGCCATATGAATATTTATATCATTCACAGGCCATACAAAATTTTCAACTTAAAAATTAGCCTGCTATATTTGCTCAAACATTTAATTAATTCACCTCTAATGCCTTGGTAGGGACAGACCAAATGATTTTGTGGGCCTTATATAGCCTGCATGCTGGACGTTTCCCACCCCCTGTCCTGGATTATTCAAACAGGCTACCTAACTCTGGGCCATCTTTTAACCAGTATGCGACTCTGTTTCTCAGTAACTACAGGAACTATATAAGAAAACCATGCTGAGTTAGTGCTAAAATTATAAAAACAGTAACTTATTGAAATTATCTATATACTAGAGGCCCGGTGCACAAAATTTGTGCACTGGGGAGGGTGTCCCTCAGCCCAGCCTGCACCCTCTCCAATATGGGAGCCCTTGGGGGATATCCAACTGCAGGTTTAGGCCCAATCCCTGTGGAATCAGGCCTAAACCTGCAGTTGGACATCCCTCTCACAATCTGGGACCGCTGGCTCCTAACCACTCACCTACCTGCCTGATTGCCCCCTAACTGCTCCCTTGCTGGCCTGATTGACACCTTACTGCTCCTCTGCGGGCCTGATTGCCCCCAAATACCCTCCCCTGCTGGCCTGATCACCCCCAAGGCTTTTATTAGTATAGATATAACCCTGCACAGAAAATTTTACTAACCCTGCTGTACAATAAGGGCTTGACGATTGAATCATTAGGACCAGACACCAAGATTTCTTTTCTTTGAATAGTGGAGGGAATAATTATCTTGTCTTTAAGTTGCCCATAAATTAAAATGAGATAATGACTTAGAAAAGTATAAAAGTATAAAAGCACCATATAAAGACAACTGTCTTTTTAATGAAGTGGTAAAAGGAAATACACTATTTTTATTCTCCCCTTCCTTCCTTTACAGCTTTTATTTAAACTTTGAAATTTATAAAAATTTCACTCCAATTTTCATTTCTTTACATTCAATATTATTTTGTATTGGTTTCAGGCTTTATATTAGTTACAGAATAGTGGTTAGACAATCATATACTTTACAAAGTGTTCCCTGATATTTCTAGTACCCACCTGGCATCATACCATCATTACAACACTATTGACTATATTCCCTATTTAAGTGACAATGGGTTTACAGCTTCCTTTCAGTGTTTCTATTGTGTTGCTAGTCCTTCCTTTTCTTTCTCACTTCTCTCATTTTCTTTATATAGTATCTCAATTGGCCATCAAAGCTCAGTGAAGGCACTGGGACATGCTTCATCCATTTTACAGACCAGGAAACTGAGGCCAGTTCCAGTTGGCTGTGGAACTTGACTCAGCACACATGAAGCCCTCAGAGCCATGCTCTTTGCGCTTCCTAAGAGGCAGCCGCCCGGCCAACAGAACAAACCTTCCAGTCAGGCTTCTGAGTCTCTTTCTCGAGCACCTCTTCATTGTGGATGCTCCACATTCTTTCCTCTCCCTGTCCCCTGCCCCCCATTCTTTACTGCCCCCGATTTTCCGGAGCAGGTGGAAGGCTTTGCACTCACTGCCTAGGCATGCTCTGCCATGGGGCAGGGCACTCCGGGCTTGCTTTTGGGTCAAGGAGGGAGCAGGAGTCGCCGCCTCTGAAGTGTGAAGGCCACCTGAGCAAGGCCCATTAGCACTGGGAGCTTCTCTGAATCAAGTCATTCAGTCCAATACCCTGCAGTGCAGCACCCCTCCACTGAGGTGGCACCGCCCCTCAACCCCGGCCTCAGGAGTGAGGGTCCTTGCCCTTCTGCCCAGGAGTCCTTCCATGCCCCTTGATCCCTGGCTGGGCCCACCTGCGTCTTGGAGGCACTGCAGAACCTCTGTCTCTGTGCAGATGAAGCAGATCCCTGCCCTCCATTTCTGCGAAACTATGAATCTGTGGCCAGAGGTCCATGTCTATGTCTCAGCAACCCCATGCCTGCGATGTTCCCATGGACTTCCAGGAGCGGCTAGGCGGGTCCAGCCTTGCCTCCCCAGGACAGCGCTGTTCCCAGGGACCCCTGGGAGCAGCTAGGCGGGTCCGGCCTCGCCTCCCCGGCCCAATGGTCCCAGGGACCCCAGGGAGCGATTAGGTGGGTCCAGCCTTGCCTCCCCCGGCAGCACTGTTCCCAGGGACCCCCAGGAGTGTCTAGGCAGGTCCGGCCTCGCCTCCCTGGGGCGGCATTGTTCCCAGGGACCCCCGGGAGCAGCTAGGCAGGTCCGGCCTCAAGTCTCCAGGGCCACGATCATCCCAGGGACCCCCGGGAACTGGTAGGCGGTTGGGCCCCGCATCCCTGGGGCCACGATCTTCCCAGGGACTCTGGGGAGCGGCTAGGCAGGTTGTTGCCCCTCCTGGGGCCTGTGATGGCCATCTGGTGCTTCCCACACCACCGCCTCCCCTGCCGGTGGACTGGTACCTTGTGGGCGGTGTCTGGCACTGCTTTCAGGGCCTCCTCCGCCTCCGATGGACCCGTACCCCTGAAGCAGGCCATGGTGCTGCCCGCCCTGCCTTCGTATGCAAATTAACCGCCATCTTTGATGGGTTAATTTGCATACTCCCTCACTCTGATTGGCTGTGGGCATAGCGAAGGTATGGTCAATTTACATATTTGTCTATTATTAAGTAAGATATAAAAGGTCACTATGATGGGCACTGACCAGGGGGTGGGGGGCAGACGCTCAATGCAGGAGCTGCCCCCTGGTGGTCAGTGCTCTCCCACAGCAGGAGTGCTGCTCAGCTTACCGACAAGCGCCAGATGCTGGGCTTATGGCTGGTGAGCGCAGCTGTGGCAGCGCCCGCAGTGGAGCGGCAGCAAGCCTACCAAGCGGCGGTGGCAGGCACAGTGAGGCCAGGATGAACAGGAGTAGGATGAACAGGAGCAGCCCAGGCTCAGGCTCCTCCCCACACTACTACATCCCTCGGGGGATGTTGGACTGCCAGTTTAGGCCTGATCCCCGCAGGCCAGGCCAAGGAACCCCACCGGTGCACAAATCTATGAACCAGGCCTCTAGTATATATATAATTGTTAAAATGTGTCCTCTTCAGAATAACCCTGTGTCCTTTTAAGAAAAATAATTGTTGCACAAAGCTCAAGATTTGTAGAATTAATCAAATTCCATATTTGGTTTCTCTTTCATTAACTTGATTGGCATTATGAAGTGATGACATTACAAATATCTGAATTATTATGTTATTAAAAATGACTTACATATTACTGCAAAGGGTTCTGCAAACAGTACAGTTCTGGGATAAGCAGTACCATTTAATGAGCTAGGCCAGCATTTCTTAAAGCATGCAGCCTGGATCACTGATTTCATGGGGTGCTAATAGGCATTACATGCAAAAACAAAAATTAGTGCTGCAGGGTTATCCTCTGTTTTAAACAGATTTCATTCCTGTAAGATTACTCAAAACTTTCAATATACTAATGTTCATTGTGAATCTGTAAGCATGTGGTATACCATGTAGAATTTCTCAAACTTATTTAGCTATAGAACCCTTTGTTTCACAAATCCTTTTTAAAAATAAGTGACCCATGAATTGCTTGTTGTGAAATAGTGGTTTATGCATAGTTTAAAGAGAAGCTGAAAGTGGAAAGGGCAAAACATAAGAGAACACAAAAAAAGAACTGTAAATAAGCAACCAATGATCATTCTAGTGCTTGATATATAGAATATATATTTATAAATATTCATAAAGTAAACAAAAAGGTGTATACATGACCAAATTAATCTTATAATTAGTTTTCTATTGTGATTAAAGCATTACATTTAAGAAATAAAAGTTCAGTGTTATAGTGAAAAAAAATATTGGTTTTGCAGTTAGACCTACCCAAGCCTAACTCTACAATTAAATGCCTCAGGCAAATTATTTAATTACCCCAATTAATCATCCTGAGCCTTAGTTTTTCTCTGAATTGCAAATAATACTATCTAATTTGCAACTCTTCCATAAGTATTAAATATATTATTAAACTTTAAAGTTGCTTGGCACAGATTAGGTATTCAACAAACATTGGATTCCTTCCCTCTCAAGGGAATATAATTTAGGTTCCAAATTATCATGAAGGAAAATATCACAGGTATAGGAGCCACAGTGAATCTGATTCCAGTCCCCATTCACATACTTGCCAGCAATGTAATCCTTAATTTCTGTAAGCATTGGTTCTTTTTACAAAAAAAAAAAAAGAATTAAAAATACCAAGCTTGAAGGGTTATTTTAATGATGAAAATATAAAATGTCTAGCAAGCAGCTTGCACCTAGTAGGCCTTCATAATTAATAAGCATCATTCTCGATTTCTGAGAGACTCTGCAGTGGAAACCTTATTTAATAAGCAGCCAACCTACTGTAAAAATCTTTAAGAACTCATGTAGGTCATGATTAGCAGATGACAGGTTTGCAACCCATAGAGTCTATTCAAAGAAAATCTATATATATGTAAAAGGCTAAGTGACCATCTGACCAGTAGCTATGATGTGCAATGACCACCAGGGGGAAGATGCTCAATGCAGGAGCTAGGGTGACTTGGCAGCTGCGGTTCTTGGGTGACACACCCCGGAACCAGAAAGGAGGGAGCCCGATTCCAGGGTGTATCACCTGAGAATCACCCTCTCACAATCAGGGACCTCTCGGGAGATGTCAGAGAGCCAGTTTTGTCCCGATCCCCACAGGCCAGGCCGAGGGACCCCACCTACTGGAGGGACCCTGCTCACTCCACAGATGCCCTTGGAGCTACAGCGCCGCCCCAGGTGCGGCTGGCTGGGTAGGGACCTCAGGAGGTTGACTCCAGGGCGTGTCCAGCCCACCTCACCCACTCCTGCCCTGACAGCCACCTTCTAATTAATTTCCTTTCAATGTTCATGAATCCATGCACCAGGGCACTAGTCACAAATAAAAAGATAATGACTACATACTAGTAAACAAAGAGGTAACAAACTATTTTATAGACCTTGCAGGAAATTCACTACCATTCAGAATGTAGTCAAATTAGAATCCATTTTTCTCTTTTACTAATCTAAATAATAATAGGAAGTCTAGAAAAATCTAGTAATCATAATTAGATAAACTGGGACCAAAAATAAGGAGCTGGGTAAAAGGCAAGCAAAGAAATGTGATGATGGTTATAAAGCTATAACTCAAACTTAGGTCATATTTTTTCTCTACATTTTCTCCTGGGCTTCCTAAATTTATTTTTGGGTGTGTTTTTTTAGACACCCATTATTTCCTTCTCCTTCAAAGCAAGTCCTATTAGATAAAATCACATTCCTCCCTACACACACACACACACACACACACACACACACACAATCTTTTACTATAGCATAATAGTAAAATAGATTTTATTTCATATCTATCAGTGTTTTTTTTTTTAATCTTGAAAGATTGACACTTTCTCAGCTACTCTATTGACTGTAAGGCAAATTCCCTCAGTTGAGTTATAAAGTGCAGGAAATAGATGTTTATAATGACAAAGATGACAGACTTTTAACTAAAATGGCACCAGCACAACACTATAATTTTACTTTTTGTCTAATTCTGACAAGAGCCTCTGTAGATCATGGTTAATGGCACTCTCAGGGCTTCAACATTTCCAAGAGGGGCCACATAATTCAGTGAGTGTCTGGTGAGTATACAGTATACATGTCAGAGAAGGAGGAAAGAAAGGAGTTGGCATTTTCCTCAAATGCCACCAGTCAAGGCTGTACTGAGAACAAGACCGAAATACTGAGAACAAAACAATGACCAGTGGTACAGCACTGTGTATGAAAAATTTTTCTGGCAGGCTTGTCAGTTTAGCTGCAATGTCAATTGTGTGTTGTGATTGATTTATCTGAACTTCCGCCCCCCCCCCCCTTAATCCCTTAAACTTTTTTCTGGTCACGCACTTTCCCTGACTACAGAGGACAATGGGCTCTAGGGGATCAGAGAAAATACTGACTGTTAATATTTGAGGTGTTGGATTCACTAGCATCATTCCTCTGAACTATCCTTACCTCACCAATTTAGTGCTGTTTCATAAATAAAACATATTATAAGGGAATTTAATAGTTATCTATGTATTTTTTTCCTCGAATATCTCCCAAACTAGAAAATAACTTCAAGTGGGTATATAAACCTGTTTGGCACTTTGTCACTAACAGGGATAGGCAAAGCTTTGTCCCTAACAGGGATAGAAGTCTGGGAACTTGGTGTCCACAACAATTTTGTTGGTATAGAAAGAATTCCTCATTTCACCTTCCTTCTCTAAGAAACAACCACAGAATGGGTATCTTTAGGGTCTCTAAATTCAGTAATAAATGATTTTTCAAATTTGATTGGTGGTTTATAAAATGCAATACAAAACTTTTTTTTGAAATCATGTTTCCATTAATTAAATTCAGATCTTATTCAAAGAAATGAAGTAATATTTTAAAATTTTATAGGAGAGAGGGTTAATGATTGAGAGAGAGTATAGGGGGATTGAGACTGATAATGTTCTTTTTCTTAATCTGAATAATAGTTACATGCAAAGACTCACATTGTGATTGAAAGATCAGTCGGGAGCCAAAAACCAGGATTACAGGCTTTATTGGGGGAAAAACCCGCCGGGCTGTCTCGCAAGGGGAGAACAGCAACCCATGCAGAGGTGAGCACTCATTTTGAGGGGAGGGATGGAAAGGAATGGGGGCTTAGTGTTCTCGGCACACTGATTGGTGGCTTAATGTATGGTCCATATAAGGTACATAGTTAGGCACTCAGGTACTTAGGAACAAGGGCTTAGGGTATTTGTCAGGTGCTGATTGGTAGTTTAATGTATAGTCCATATAAGGTACATGGTTAGGCACTCAGGTATTTCCGGGCTGCAGGTTACCTCATACTCTGCCCACCAGTTGGGGGAAGGGAGGATCTATCCGTGATTATTAATTGAACTGTACATGTATGACTTAGGCACTTTTGTGAATATGTATTATATATCAAAAAAGCAAATAATCTAATTGCATTGTAGAAATAACAATGGAAGTTTAGATGACACATTGTGCAAGGGAAACCTTTAAAACCACAGCCGATTTGTCATACAAATGGAACTTTATTTTCTACATATTTATTGAAAAGTGTTAACTGGAGATTCAAAAATTATTTCTTTCTTGATAGACATGTTAATATCTTACCTAATAATAGACAAATATGTAAATTGACCATACTTTCGCTATGCCCACAGCCAATCAGAGTTTGGGAGTATGTAAATTAACCCACCAAAGATGGTGGTTAATTTGCATATGAAGGCAGGGCGGGCAGCACCATGGCCTCCTTCGGGGGTACGGGTCCATCGGAGGCGGAGGGGAGGAGGCCCTGAAAGCAGTGCCAGACACTGCCCACAAGGTACCAGTCCACCGGCAGGGGAGGGGGTGGGGTGGGCAGCGCCAGATGGCACAGGAGGGGTCTGGGTCCATCGCAGGCCCCAGGAGGGGCAGCGGCCTGCCTAGCTGCTCCCCAGGGTCCCTGGGAAGATCGTGGCCCCGGGGAGGCGAGGCCGACCCGCCTAGCCACTCCCGGGGGTCCCTGGGAACAGCGCCGTCCCGGGGACGCGAGGCCGGACTACCTACCAGTTCCCGGGGTCCCTGGGATGATCGCGGCCCCGGGGAGACGAGGCTGGACCCGCCTAGCCACTTCCAGGGCCCCTGGGAACATTGCAGGCATGTGGTTGCTGAGACACAGACATGGACCTCTGGCCACAGATTCATAGCTTCGCGGAGACCTAGGGCAGGGATCTGCCTCATCTGCAGAGAGACAGAGGTTCTGCAGTGGCCCCCAAGATGTGGGTGGGCCCAGCCAGGGATCAAGGGGCATGGAAGGACTCCTGGGCAGAAGGGCAAGGACCCTCACTCCTGAGGCCGGGGTTTAGGGGTGGTGCCACCTCAGTGGAGGGGTACTGCACTGCAGGGTACTGGAATGACTGATGTGATTCAGAGAAGCTCCCAGTGCTAATGGGCCTTGCTCAGGTGGCCTTCACACTTCAGAGGCGGCGACTCCTGCTCCCGCCTTGACCCAAAAGCAAGCCCGGGGTGCCCTGCCCCATGGCAGAACATGCCTAGGCAGTGAGTGCGAAGCCTTCCACCTGCTCCGGAAAATCGGGGGCAGTAAAGAATGGGGGGCAGGGAATGGGGAGAGGGAAGAATGTGGAGCATCCGCAATGAAGAGGTGCTCGAGAAAGAGGCTCGGAAGCCTGACTGGAAGGTTTGTTCTGTTTTCCGGGCAGCTGCCTCTTAGGAAGTGCAAAGAGCATGGCTCTGAGGGCTTCCTGTGTGCTGAGTCAAGTTCCACAGCCAACCGGAATTGGCCTCAGTTTCCTTGTCTGTAAAATGGATGAAGCGTGTCCCAGTGACTTCACTGAGCTTTGATGGCCAATTGAGATTCTATATAAAAAAAATGAGGGAAGAAGTGAGAAAGAAAAGGAAGGACAAGCAACACAAAAGAAACACTGAAAGGAACCTGTAAACCCATTGTCACTTAAATAGGGAATATAGTCAATAGTGTTGTAATGATGGTATGATGCCAGGTGGGTACTAGAAATATCAGGGAACACTTTGTAAAGTATATGATTGTCTAACCACTATTCTGTAACTAATATAAAGCCTGAAACCAATACAAAATAATATTGAATGTAAAGAAATGAAAATTGGAGTGAAATTTTTATAAATTTCAAAGTTTAAATAAAAGCTGTAAAGGAAGGAAGGGGAGAATAAAAATAGTGTATTTCCTTTTACCACTTCATTAAAAAGACAGTTGTCTTTATATGGTGCTTTTATACTTTTATACTTTTCTAAGTCATTATCTCATTTTAATTTATGGGCAACTTAAAGACAAGATAATTATTCCCTCCACTATTCAAAGAAAAGAAATCTTGGTGTCTGGTCCTAATGATTCAATCGTCAAGCCCTTATTGTACAGCAGGGTTAGTAAAATTTTCTGTGCAGGGTTATATCTATACTAATAAAAGCCTTGGGGGTGATCAGGCCAGCAGGGGAGGGTATTTGGGGGCAATCAGGCCCGCAGAGGAGCAGTAAGGTGTCAATCAGGCCAGCAAGGGAGCAGTTAGGGGGCAATCAGGCAGGTAGGTGAGTGGTTAGGAGCCAGCGGTCCCAGATTGTGAGAGGGATGTCCAACTGCAGGTTTAGGCCCGATTCCACAGGGATAGGGCCTAAACCTGCAGTTGGACATCCCCTGAGGGTTCCCATATTGGAGAGGGTGCAGGCTGGGCTGAGGGACACCCTCCCCAGTTCACGAATTTCGTGCACCAGGCCTCTAGTCTCTTTAATAACTGGCTCTGTTTCAATTCTATAACTTATTCTCATGAGTTGTGCGAATTTCTCAGGTAAAGTGTTAATGAAGGCCAGGTTTTAGCATGTCATTCCTTATAAGAGCCAGAGGGCATAGGACACATAATTTCCCAGTTTCTATATCATGATGTAGTTGTGTGTTACAAGTAATTTGTTACTGAGCAAAGTCTACAAATGTTTTACCTTAATGGCTTATTCAGTCTTACAGTTCTGCTATCCCTTTCAGTGTATATATTCTTATCCTTTCTCAAGGAGAAAAGAAAGAAATAAAACATGCTGGGAATAGTACATGACTATTTTATGTGTTTCATTGTCCGTAACTGAAATCGGAATCTATGTAAATGTGTTGAGTATGAAATCTTTACCTATCTTGTGAGACACAGTGAAAAAAAACATTGACAACTACTACTTTAAATCACAACCTGAGAATGTATTTGAGGCCAGGCCTTGGGAAATAGAACTGAGAGCTATCTTAGAGTGTTGGCTCCAGTCTATAGTTTCCTTACTCATATTATTATGAAAGCCTATTCCCACATCTTGATAGAAAACCCAGCTATGTTCTCATGTCATTAGTGAAGTCATAGAGATCCATTCCATAGCGATCTTTCATCCAAAATCTTTCAGATATCTGGAGAAAAAGAATCAAGGTCAGGAGAGTACACAGCTAAATGATGACACTCTGAATAAGTATATGTGTATGCCCAATTCATAAAGATGAATGCAATTAATGTTTGAAAGGAGAAATAATGGAAAAGTAAGCATTATGTTTATATTTGTATCATGAGATAAAATAATTTTTAACTTATATAATGTAACTTGGACTTGCATCTGCAATTGATTGTGTCTGGATGCCTGCTCTGAAATCTCATACATGCAAAAATCAGACTTACCCGCAGACTTTCGAATGTAGTTTGAGTTTACACAGGCCTCACTAGTTCCTGAGAATAGAGCTTTTGTTGGGAGTAGACTGTACATTCTGTGAAGCTAGGAACTATATATTTATTTATTTATTGATATTTATTTATTGATATTTATTTATTTATTTATTTATTTATTTATTTATTTATTTATTATTTTTAAAACCTGTGGAAGAAAATTCAAAGAGATCAAGCCCTTCCTCCCTCACTGAAAGTGTGTTTTTCAGACTGCTAGACATAACTTGTTTGTAGGTCACCTAATCAATTTAGTGGGCCACAATTTAGTTGAAATGAAATGAGAGTGCCTGAGAGCAAGCTCCAGTGTGCGTTGGCCCTTTAGGAGAGCACCTGGGATTCTAGCAGGCTCCCTCCTCTTCCTGGCAGACAGAGACTCCACTGATTTTCACTGTTGGATGCTATGCAAACTTCAATTCCCAGCACTGGTGCTTTGGTTTGGGGGTCCTGGCATTGGGTTGAAACCCCACACTCCTCATGGGGGAGTTTTTTTTCCTTTCTTTATTGATTAAGGTATTACATATGTGTCCTTATTGCCCCATTGTCACCCCGCTGCTCATGCCCTCAGCCCCCTGGTGTCTGTGTCCATTGGTTAGGCTTATATGCATGCATACAAGTCATTTGGTTGATCTCTCCCCCTAACCCCCACCCTCCCCAACTTCCCTCTGAGGTTTGAGCATCTGATAGATGCTTCTCTGTCTCTGGATCTGTTTTTGTTCGTCAGTTTAGGTTGTTCATTATAATCCACAATGAGTGAGATCATGTGATATTTATCTTTCTCATGGGAGACTTTTATAGCCAATATCCCTCAGGCTTCTCAGCCACCACACATGGGTGCAGAGGCCAGCCCTCTTCATGTATCTACCCTTCATACCAATGCCTATGTAGCTTTTCTATAAATCCTTGTTCACCTATACTCCAGTTGGTAATCAGGTTGATTGCTCTATAATTTAGCTGTAAATCCAGTCTGGTGCCAGGAGGAGATGAGTGTACCTTCCACCTACTCTACAGCCACCTTGAAACTACCAATAGTTTTTTAACCAAAGATTTTATGCACAGCAATTTCAAGTTTTAATTATAATTGCTACAGAGGATTCTGACACAATTCAAAGTAAATTGAAATAGTCGACAGAAGTAACTATATCTGTTTCATTCACCACAATGTTCATTAATATTTACTTTAAAAATGAATGAGAGCTAGAACAGGGAACAAACAAAAGCAAGACCATGCTTCACTTGCAATTGTCCTTCTCTACAATGGCCAGTTTCATTCCAGTGGCAATTTCATGCTGAGTTCTTTCTTGACTTACAGTAAATTCTCTCCCAGAAAGCTTTGCAGCTGTCATAACAATAGATTTTGTCAAGTAGGCCTCATTTTTTCACCACATATTTCCGATTCCCACATTGAATAAACCTGAAATGTGTCTTCTACCTACATAATTTTAAAATAATGCCAAAATATCATAGGGGAAACAGACACTTACTTCTATATCACATCATGTATAGTGGGAGAACATTATTACAGCATGCTTCAATTTCTCCTGGCCTTGAAGTTATGGTTTATAGCCATTTGATTATGGTTTGTCTTGGCCTTTTTAAGAAATTTTATTCTTTTGCAGTTCACTGAGCAAAACCTGTAACTTTATGTCTTTCACTAAAATTGAGAAAATTTCAGACATTTCTTCAAATACTTTTCCTTATCAATATTGTTCTACCTCCTGCAGGGATTTCAGTGACATAAATGTTAAGAGCATTTGATATTGTTAAGTGAATCTGCTTATTTTTTCAATCGTTTTTATTTCTATTCTTCAAATTGGACAAGTTCTCTTGATCTATGTTCTATTACTGACTCTTTTCTTTATCAACTTATTCTGATAAATGAGTTTATGTAGCTAGTATTTTATTTAAGGTATTATATCATTCAGTTCTAAATTTTCCAGTTGGTTCTACTTTTATAGTTTCTATCTTAACATTAATTTCAAAGCTTTTTACCTCATTGAGGATAATTCTATTAACTGCTTTAAAGTTTTTGTCTGATAATTCCAGCACACTGGAGATTGGCATCTGTTCAATGTTTTGTTTTCTTAAGAATTGGTCAGATTTTCCATTTTTGTGTAGCTAGTTTTTTTAAATTTTACCATGGGTATTTTAAATTTTATGTTATGAGACTCTAGAGGCCTGTTAAATTGCTCTGGATAATTTTTTTGTGCTTTTGATTTAGCAAGCAATTGACTGAGTTAAGTTTACACCACAAGTTCTGTCTTTCTTTCTACAGGTGATGATTCCAATGCAAATCCCAGGGGCCCTTTAGTTCTGCTGCTCTGGAAAAAACAATGGTATTCTCTCAGAGTTGTAGCCACCTGCACAGATTCACTTCAGTGTGTACAGCCCTGTTCTTGGGGAGAAGCAGCAAGAGAATAGAGAGAAAAAAAGAGAATTCATGGCAATGCCTTCCACACTGCAGAGTAGAAGCTTCTTTACCCAGGAATATGAGTTTTTCTCTTGAAGTCTTAGATGCCTCTTAAAGTTTTGACTGCCTGCAACCACTGCAGGTCCCCAGTATGGCTTTGTCTACTGATCAAAGCCTGCGGTAAAGAAAAAAAAAAGCACAATAGAAAACTTATCACCACTGGTCTTTCTTCATGTTTTGACTGTCCTCCCAATCTGCTTGATATTCTCATCTTTGTTTTAATTTTTTTTTGGGGGGGGGCGGGCGGAGGGCGGGTGGAGATTTTGTTCATTGTAATCAGCTGGAGAGTTAGTCTTGTTTCACATCAGGCTTATTTCACCTCAGCCAGCACCAGAGGTCTTCTCACCCTTTTGAAAAAGTAGTAATCATAACTCGACATGTGGTTGGGGGTCGAGAAGAGATAAACCAAAGAACTTATATACTTATATGCATAGCCCATGGACAAGGACAATAGGTAGTGAAGACCTGGGGTGGGTGGGAAGGGACTGGGAGGAGGTGGGTAATGGATGGAAAATGGGAGATATCTGCAATACTATCAACAATAAAAAATATATTAAAAATAAAAAAGTAGTAATCAGATAACATTTTTGGAGAACTTATGCTTATCAAAATATTTGCATGCAACCTAGGTGCTACTATTCTGGTTTTACAGGCTTGAAGACATGAGGATCTTTAAAAACAGGAAAGCAACTAGGATTTAAACACAGGTCTTTTGAATTCAGATGGCTTTCCCATTTGCTCTTGGAGGGAGAAAAAAATACCTCATAATTGTCAGCAAGAAAAAAATACATCGAATTCACTATTTTTTATAATTTGTCAAGTGGGAGAAAATGTTGGTTTTAAGAGTTACAAATTTACTTTTCAACATCATCCTCCCTCTCTTTCATTCCAGATTCCTCCTCCCTTCCCACCCTCCCACCCTTTCTACTGACCTAAATTCAATCCACAGGGAAATATAAGAATCCTTAACTTTCTTTCCAACTTTTAGAGTACATTTTCTTGGCAGAAAACTATGATTCTTGTTTATACGGAAAATCATTTAGCCAAGTGAATATTCCTGACCCATTCTATAAAAACAGCATTTTTTTAAGAACTAATTTCTGAATGTTAAAATTGAGGAACAAGCTCTGAAAGGGTCTCATAATTGTAAGTTTAAATTTGCACATTTGCGCCCTAGTGGGTTTGGCTCAATGGATAGAGTGTCGGCCTGTAGACTGAAGGGTCCCAGATTCAATTCTGGTCAAGGGCACATGCCCAGGTTGCAGGATCGATCCCCAGTAGGGGGCATGCAGGAGGCAGCTGATCAGTGATTCTCTCTCATCATTGATGTTTCTATCTCTCTTTCCCTCTTCCTTCTCTGAAATCAATAAAAATATATTAAAAAATAAAATAAATTTGCACATTTGCAAACTTAGTAAATTGGCTTAGCTTTTAAAATGAAGTATAAGAGACTTACAGAAAAGTACACAAAATACTGTATAGTTCCATGAATTATCACATAAATGAACACCTATGTGTGGCACAGGGAAACTTTCTTCTTGCCCCCTTCATTTTTCTGGTTGGTCGGATTATTTCAATCACATACCTACATCAGATTAAAAGGAGAAAATCAAGTTTTAATATGGGGAATTCACATAAAGATGAAAATTCCGAAGACAATGAGGCACGATGAAGTATGTATGTAATTCTGAACTAAGAACAGCTCACCAGTAGATGAGAAAGAGCAAAGATGTAGTAAACAGATTCTTGCTGAGCCACCAGAAACAATGGGACACACAGGAAAATCTAACAGACTGCTTGGATCCTCCCTGTCTGCCACAGTTAGTTCATATGTGTTAAAGTGAATATGCTAAGGTTTCCTTCCTGAAGCAGATGTTTCTATCTGAATTCGCTTAGACAGGTAAGGGGAAGGTAAAAAACAAACAAACAAATATTGCTTGTCTCATTTTCGGTTCCTATAAGTGTATTCCTAGTATCACATGAGCTCACTCATCTAGGGGAAAAGATGAACAACATAGACTGAAGAACAAGAACAGCATTGATCAGACTGTCAGACCTCAGAGGGAAGGTAGGGGAGGGTGGGGACAAGGGAGATAGATCAACCAAAGGACTTGTGTGCTTGCATATGAGCCTAACCAGTGATCACGGACAACAGGGGAAGGGGGGCATGCGTGTGGGGGGGGTTGGGAAGGGAATGGGGGGGTTGATGACAAATATGTGATACCTTAATCAATAAAGTAATTAAAAAATAAATAAATAAAAATAAAAAGCTTGGCAGATATGTTCTAATTGATTCAAAAGCAAATTTAAATGCAGATTTTATGTATCAACTATAAACAAGAGAGCTGTATTTTATTCCTAATATATTTATTACAAGAAAAAAAAACACAAACAAAAGAAAACTCCTCTTGATTTTGTTGGGCTTTATATTCAGCTTGAAATAATCTTCATGCCAGGGTGGCACATTCTAAGGAGACTCTTTCTGGACCCCCACACTACTCAGGTTAAGAAATATAACACTGCCAACACACTGAGCGATTTGACTTTTAATGTTTCTTTGGGGACTATTCTAGTGTTCAGCAACCATAGTCGCAGAACATTTAAATTAAGTGCAATGAATTCACACACTAAAAAAATGTAAGAATCTTTACAGAAGGATATGGATTATCTATATGTGATTGTCCTTCATGGCTTTTATAGTCCAAATAAATGCATGGGTAACTTGTTTTGCCCCATAAATGTCTTCCTAAATATTGTGTGTAAGTTAACTTTACTGAGTATAACACATTTTAATGCAATAAACAAGAGAATGGGATTATGTTAAAGCTGAATGTTTTGTAACAGGGAAGTTCTCTTTACAAAATAAATGACCACCCCTAATTTATCTATTTTAAAACTGGATTTGTGTACTCTAAGTTTCCTTAAAGTGGGGTACTTATACAATGCTAATAAGGAAAATCTCACAAACCTTTGGTACCTTTGATGGAATTGAATATTCTATATTATTAAAATCTGAGCCCACCCTAACCAGTTTGGCTCAGTGGATAGAGCGTCGGCCTGCGGACTCAAGGGTCCCAGGTTCGATTCCGGTCAAGGGCATGTACCTTGGTTGCGGGCACATACCCAGTAGGGAGTGTGCAGGAGGCAGCTGATCGATGTTTCTCTCTCATCAATGTTTCTAACTCTATATCCCTCTCCCTTGCTCTCTGTAAAAAAATCAGTAAAATATATTTAAAAAAATAATCTGAGCTTGGCCCTAACTGGTTTGGCTCAGGGGATAGAGCATCGGCCTGTGGGTTAAAGGGTCCCTGGTTTGGGTTTGATTCCTGTCAAGGGCACATGCCTGGGTTGTGGGCTTGATACCCACTAGGGGGCATGCAGGAGGCGGCCAATCAATGATTCTCCTCATTGATGTTTCTATCTCTCTCTCCCTCTCCCTTCCTCTCTGAAATCAATAAAATTATATATTTTTAAAAATCTGAGCTTGAAGGGTCTAGTATGATACAGCTCTACTGAGTTGTTATATTTTAATTGTCTGTACCATTCAAGAAGTGATTGTAAGTGTCTTCACTGTAAGCCCATGTAAACAAAGTATCACATTTAGATCCTGTGGTACTCTTATTTTTCCTGTTTGTCTTTATATATTTCAGTTAAGATTTGAACATATAGTGTAGCTCTGAATAGAAGTACTATTGCACATTTCATTTTAATTAATTAATGTAAGTCCCAGTGTATCCTGCTTATTATTTCTACTGAGAATGTAGCAAGTCATTGTCTGAGAAATGTATTTAATTGCCTCATGCTTTAGTAGGCTAACATATAAATCTGAAAAAAATAAAATTAATCTCTCAGAATCTACTGTGGTACCCTGTATGTTGCATAAGCGATGTTTTAAACACCTAAAATTCTTACTTGGTCTGCAAACTCCAATTATGAAATATCCAGCAAAGTACTCTTATGGTGAAAAAAATCCTAATTTCTCTCTCTAAAGTTACATATAACTTCACATAATGTTCTTTTCTATTTTCTTTAATGATGTGAAGATTTTTTCCCTTCAAAGGGTTTTTAATTAGGCATTTATCTAAGACAAGATAAGCATAATTTTACACATCCATTAGCTAATATGTATTTAGAAATCTGTGATTAACAGCTTGAAATGGTGCCAGTTCTCTGTGCACCTATTACATATCCACAAATAAATGTGCAATAGCCTTGTTTAAATTTGACAATTTTTCCTTAAAGTTAAATTGTTTCCGCCTACTGAAACTAAAAATAGATCACCCTTTTTTCATTAAAGATGGCATTCGCTCCCTATTATTTTTCCTTTTAAAAGTCCTGGTTTAGGTATAGTTATCATTAGTCTAGATTATACAGTGCAACTTTTGTTAGTGTTAAGTTAATTTCAGTATGTTTCATGTGGTTAAGATGATCTTAACAGAATTGCAAAGGCTGTAGTAAAATAAAATAAAATGTGTTTTATTATTTTAATAATGCACCTTTTTTCCATGAATACTAAAATTTGTGAAATGCAATTTATAGTATGCATATAACAAAATTATGTGAACATGAATTTTTGAAATGTATGTATCTGCTCATCTATGAAATAGGTGTTTTCTCATACAAGTAATTCAGTTGTCAATTTTTTATCTTTATCTTGATAATATAAACTAATGCATTTTTCATCATTTTAAAATAATTTCTTATGGGATCTTTATATTTTTTTTACATTAATTGATTTGTGTTTTTCTTGATGTCTGAATGTACTATACTGAAGCATGGTAACATATCAAATATATTAGTATGCTAGATTTTGAAGCAATAATACCTTGAAGAAATATATTATTTTAAAATTGCCAAAGTGTTTTCACATCCATTATTCATTTGATGATCATAACAACACTGTGAAATAGTTATAACATGTTATGTCCCACATTAAAGATGAGAAAATGAAAGTTTTCATAGTTTAAAACTTCTAATCCTCATGATCTATCATGGAAGTGTCAGAGTTTGTCCCATGAATTGGGAGAGAAATGAAGACTAACTCTTTTAAATTGTTACTTGCCCTCACATTGCCTTTTTTCAATTATCTAATCCTCTCTGTTAGGACTACATTTTGTTTTATATTCTGCTAAGTTACTGTTCAGTGAAGTTGAAGTCCTAATATACAAATATAAAATATGCATACACATAATTATTAGTGATGTTTCAATTATTGTAAAACTTTAATTGGTGTTTAAAAACAATTTCTTAGATGAGCAATTTAATTTCCCAATCATCATTTTCCAAATTACTATTATTTTATCAAACATTAAACCGGCAGAAACAATTACTCAGCCATTAAGAACAAAATCACCTTACTAAATAAGCTCTAAATGATCAAAAATGCCAAGTCAAATTTTAGCAATATTTTTCAAATTTATTTCTAGAACTGCTAATTTAACAAGATTCTGGGCTATTGTATTTAAAACTCATCTATCAGTGGAATTTTTCACTTTGTCCCTGTGAATTATTTGGGGTGGGGGAAGGCACATACCATTTTACATAAAATAAGAATGCATATGTCAGAAACTGTGTAGTATCTTAGTGGCCTTGTGGCAGGGACATCACAAAAATGTGATTGGGAATAGAAGGCAACTGAAATAATGGACTCTTCTATTAACAAAATTCCTTCAGGTCTTTGTCCTCTCATAGTCTTGTTCTTATTGTCTATTCCTCATGCTTTCATCTTCCCTTGTTTCTATATTCATTCATCCTAGCTTGGACCATTTAAGTGTACCAAAAACTCACATTCTGTCCAATGTTGATTTGTGATGCCGAAAATACCTTAACACCTGACAGTAAACTTTATAATTACCATTTACGCCTATTATGCATTATCAATCATATTTATCTTGGCCTCCCACATTTTATTCTCTACCATTCTCCCATGACCTCAAATTTGACTGAAAAAGTGCTTACTCCTTCCCTCTGTCCACCCTTGACCTATTTATAACCTAAAATAATGGATAAATTTAGCTCTTCCTGCATTATTTTGTGGAAGGTGCTAAACCATATTTTAACCTGAGTATAGTTCATTTTGATTACAGTAAGATGCTGATGAGGTCCAGGTGCCAGGTGGAATCCTCATGTAGCCCTATTCATTTCTCTTTTGCAAAAATATGTATCTTTGCTGATGTACTATTGATCCTAGTTATCTGTCTTTTCATTAGAAAGAGAAATAATACATTTGAATCAATATGACCCATCTCAGTATATAGGATTCAAGGTGTCATCTTCATGTTGTTGGACAAGAAATTTAAAGCTTCTAGCTGAATTTTCAAGGTAGAATAAATCAGATAATAGGTAATATTCAAATTGAATCCTTTGCTTATGTAAAGGAATAAGAGGGGTATGCCTAAGACCCACAAAAAGATATGAAAAACAAGATAAAGCGTAGAATTTACACTAAGAAGTTACTGCCACAAAAACAAAGGCAGTATACTTTAGAAGGCACCAATGAGCAAAGGCACAACTCAAAGTATCACGACTAGAGACATGGAACACCTATGGAGAAAAAAGAACATTTTACACATCCATTAGCTAATATGCATTTAGAAATCTGTGCTATTAGCTAATGGATGTGTTAAAACTGTCATGTATTGTAAGTTGGTAATCTTTTTAAAAAGACATCTCGAAGAAGCCACAAAATGTTAAAATGCTTTGATCCAATAATTCTATTTCCAGAAATTTACCACAGGGAAATAATGCACAAGGATGATCATTATATTATTATTTGTATTTATGAAAAATTATAAAATATTGTTTTATGTCTAGTTAATTAAGTTATATTACACACATGTTATATAATCATTAAAATATTATAACCCTTTAATAACATAGGAAAATGTTAAATGAAAACTATGCAAATATTATGCACACTATGTTTGCTACCAGGCAAATACATATGATTATGAAAACTGAATGAGAATATCCCAAAACCATAATAATTTCATTAGGGTTCTGGACTTGTAGCTTCTTTCTTTTTTTTTTAAATATATTTTATTGATTTATTACAGTGAGGAAGAGAGAGGGATAGAGAGTTAGAAACATTGATGAGAGAGAAGCATCGACCAGCTGCCTCTTGCACACCCCCTACTGGGGATGTGCCTGCAACCCAGGTACATGCCCTTGACCGGAACCGAACCTGGGACCTTTCAGTCCGCAGGCCGACGCTCTATCCACTGAGCCAAACCGGTTTTGGCTGTAACTTCTTTCTTGCTGAACTTTCTATGCTATTATTTATATACTAGGGGCCTGGTGCATGAAATTCGTGCACAGATGGGTGTCCTTCAGCCGGGCCTGCACCCTCTCCAATCCGGGACCCCTTGGGGGATGTCTGACTGCCAGTTTAGGCCAAATGGATTGGGCCTAAACCAGCAGTCAGACATCCCTCTCGCAATCCAGGCCCGCTGGCTCTTAACCACTTGCCTACATGCCTCCCTGATCACCCATAATTCCTCTGCCTGCCAGCCTGATAGCCCCTAACAGCTCCCCTGCTGGCCTGATTGCCCCCTCACTGCTCCCCTGCCAGCCTGATCACCCCCTAACTGATCTTTGGGCTGCTGGGCCGCTGCCATTGGTGGCTTGCCTGAGCCTTGGGCCATCCCTGAGCGACTGGGCAGCTGCCATCCCCGGCTTGTCTGAGCTCACAGCCACCATCCCCGGCTTCCCTGAGCCTCAGGCAGCCTCTGTGGCTTTGTCCAGAAGGTCTCCCAGTCTAATTAACATATTAACCTTTTATTGGTATAGATTTTTAACATAAGTTTTAAAGCCGCCTGTATATTGGTGCCTCCACGTGATCTTTACCCAGATGTACTTGCATAGCAAGCCAAACACATATGCCACACTGTTTCTGTAGTTCTTCAACAGGGTCATAGAAGAGAAAATATTAGCACCAATGAATTATCATAAAAATGTTTTGGCATTAAAGAATTATGATACAGTCTATATGTAATCTTTTTTTTTTTTGCCAGAATCCTCTCAAGAGCATTTATTATTTCTGTTACCTATGTTTCCGCTCAACTGTGGTATGACAAACTATCATATTAAAAGTCACAACCTTTCCTTCAGTTATCCAACAAGGTCATTGAACTCCTATCTCTTAGCTCTTTATAGCATCTTCAGCATCCAGCTTCATGAAAAACTCCACTCTGTATAGCATTCTATCATGTATTTTACATTCATTATTATTTAACTCTCATAACAACCTTATGAAAATGTGTTATCATTAGTAGAAAATAAGCGAAAGACCAAGTAAGTAAAATAACTTATTTAAAATTACATAGTCTGATAGAATTAGTTTATAAAAGCCAGAACTGTACCTGAATTCCAAATCAGTATTCTCACTAATGCATCATGATGGCTTTTTCTTCATAAATATCCCTTAAATTTCCTCCTCATCTTCACTCATTTACTGAGCATCTACTATTTAATAGACACTGTGCTAAACTCAAAAGATACATAGACAAATGAAACAGTCCCATTCTCAATAAGGTTTAGTTTATTCTGTATTTTGCCAGTTATTCACTTTTTCATTCATTCACAAACTATGTTATGAATACCTACTACATAATAGGTACTTTTTATAAGAAAGATAAAATGTAATATAACCTAAAATATTGCCTAATCCTATCTAATAAAAGAGTAATATGCAAATTGACCATCACTCCAACACACAAGATGGCCACCACCATGTGGACACAAGATGGCCACCACAAAATGGCCAGCAGGGGAGGGCAGTTGGGGCCATCAGGCTGCAGGGGAGAGCAGTTAGGGGGGAACCAAGCCTGCAGGTTAGGGAAGTTGCGGGGGAACAGACCTGCAGGGGAGAGCAGTTGGGGGGACCCAGGCCAGCAGGGGAGGGCAGTTGGGGGTTACCAGGCCAGCAGGGGAGGGCAGTTGGGGGCAATGGGGCCAGCAGGGGAGCAGTTAGGTTTTGATCAAGCTGGCAGAAGAGTGGTTAGAGGGTTATCAGGATGGCAGGCAGATGAATGGTTGGGTGCCAGCAGTCCTAGATTGGAGAGGGTAGAGGCTGGGCTGAGGGATAACACCCCCAGTGCACAAATTTCATGCCCCAGGCCTCTAGTTATAATCCTATCTAATAATAGACAAATATGCAAATTGACTGCACCTTCGCTACGCCCAAGCCACGCTCATCAGCCAAGCCACGCCCACCAACCAATCAGGACGAGTATGCAAATTACCCCAACAAAGATGGCGACTAATTTGCATATCAAGACAGCATCGAAAGAAGCTAAGAGCTGCAGAAGGGAGTAAAGCTTCGGAGAAGCAAGCAAGCCGGGGGGAGGAGAAGGGAGGAGCGAAGGCGGGGCCGGGGGTGAAGGGAAAAGCAGGCGGGCTGGCGGAGAAGGCGGGGCGGGCGACAAGGGAGGAGTGGAGGTGGGGTAGAGTGCAGCAGGAAATCCTATTGCAGGATTTTTCCTGCAACGGGAACGCTAGTATAATATAAAACTGTAAAATGTATGAATCATAATGAAGACATAAACATGTAGATTGAGCAGTTATAATGGCAGACAAGGTCTTTCAGATAAATTAGAAATGCCTAAAAACAATAAACATGTCATTGCAGAGAAACATTCTTAAAAGAAAATATGTGGTGATATTCCCTTAACATTGATGGTAATTCCAAGTAGGCAAGCCTATGAGCAGAAAACCCTGAAACTCATGTCATTGGCATATCACAATGTTTATTATAGCCAAACACAGGAAATCAATCAATGCTCACACAATGACTTTAACTCCATCACTCAATCTCCTTTCCTCATGGTCCTTTCCTCACTTCCTTCAAACATTTGTCTCAGCTGTTAAACCTTACTTTCAGCGAAATAGAGAATATACCTTATAAAAACTGAAGTCTTGCCCTAGCCAGTTTGGCTCCGTGGATAGAGTGTCGGCCTGTGGACTGAAGGGCCCCAGGTTCCATTCTGATCAAGTGCACATGCCTGGGTTGCGAGGTTGATCCCCAGTTGGGGGAGTGAAGGAGGTAGCCAATCAGTGATTCTCTCTCATCATGATGTTTCTATTTCTCCCTCTCCCTTCCTCTCTGAAATCAATAAAAAAATATATTTAAAAAAACAAAACAGAAGTCTAACTTTCCAACATATATGATCCTCTTGCTGTATTTTGTTATCACTAGAGAAAAAATTTATATTTTTCACCTCCAGAAAAAATAGCATAAATATCTTTTCACAAGAGTGGTTAAGTTTTATTTTTGTGTTCTTTGTCTTATTACAAGAGAAAAAAAAAAGGAAAACAGGCTGAACAGTATGATTTTAAATCTTTCATTTGCACACAGCTGGCTGTAGGTGGAAAATCTCATCAATAGCAGAAGGCCATAATGTTTTTTATTATCATATAGGAAACATAAAATTTTTAAATTTTTTCAGAAGTGTTTCAACAACTAATGTATTGTCATGGTGCTGAATAACAGAAGCCATATACTAATCTGTCTCTCCTGCATATGAATGTTCACAAAATGAGTCTGTCTTACTCTTTGTTGCTCACTCTTGCTCTTGCTCTTGCTCTCCTGCTCTCCACATATTATGCCTAATTTAACAGACAACATAAAAATGAACTGTCAGAAGTAATAACTAGATTAAATATTTGGGTAATGTGATAAAGGACTGTAGAAGTGATTATTGTTCCAACTTTTTAAATAATGCAGGACCATTTTGTTATAAAGTTTACTTCTCAAAATTTTATTGTTACCAGATATGCTAATATAAGACTCCAGTCAGAATTGGATTATTCAGCTTATTTTCTGCAGTTTATTGTTTTTGACTCAGTCATAATTTTTCATGTTGTTTAGATGTAACCACCTTATATTACACGGAAGCAGTATCTATATTGGTTTGACATAGAGGTTTAGCATTGAGAGACACTTGGTTGCCTTGTAAAGAGTTTCAGATTTTGTGATGGTTTGGGTTTCAAATCCTGCTTCTACCACCACCAGCTGACTTCTTAGACAAGTGCTCCAGAGATGAATAGTGTAACTGTCTCCCAAAGTTGGATGCAATGGCTGTTGTTACTTCTTATCTCCTCATTTGAAGGGGAATATGGAAAAAAATCTTTGATTTTATGAAGGATAACTGCGTTGTGTTAGTGTTGGAAACACATTGTTATTTTTATTGTATTGAAGTTCAAATATGTGTAGAAGGATGTTAATGGATTCGGAGTAGCTAAAAAGGTGGGCTGTGCCAGGTGTGAAGCTATTATCTCTCAGATTCAAATCACCCTTCTTTATTCTTTGTGATGCTGGTGCCAGGACTCTGAAAAACACATTTATGCTTTGCCAGCTGGCTATGTGCTCAGTTACTGGGAGACTGTAAGGCTCGAGGAAAAAGAAGAAACATGCTCCTTCCTACTTAATCTCTGTTAGTTTCATGTTGATTTCCTGTTCCTTTGAGTCTCACACCTCTCCCCATGAAGCATCTACACCAGTGGTTCCCAACGTGGGGCACATGCCCCACAGGGGGAGTAATTTGATTTTTAAGGGGGGCTATTTGAGAATGATTATTAGCAGTGAATTTTTTTGCATTTCTTATGGTACTAGGGGCCTCATATCCTATCTAATAAAGAGGTAATATGCAAATTGACCATCACTCCAACACACAAGATGGCTGCCCCCATGTGATCAAAGATGGCCACCCCCATGTGGGCACAAGATGGCCGGCAGGGGAGAACAGTTACAGGTGACTGGACTGCCAGAGGAGGGCAGTTGGGTGGCCAAGGCCTGCAGGGGAGGGCAGTTGGGGGGGGACCCAAGTGTGCAGGAGAGGGCAGTTGGGGGTGGCCAGGCCGGCAGGGGAGGGCAGTTAGGGGTGACCAGGCTGGCAGGGGAGGGCAGTTAGGGGCAATTGGGCCAGCAGGGGAATAGTTAGGCATTGATTAGGCTGGCAGAGGAATGGTTAGGAGGTGATCAGGCAGGCAAGCAGGTGAGAGGTTGGGAGCCAGCAGTCCTGGATTGTGGAATCAGGCCTAAACTGGCAGTCGGACATCCCTCAAGGGGTTTTAGATTGTAGATGGTGCAGGCTGGGCTGAGGGACACCCCCCCCCCTCGTGCATGAATTTCATGCACCAGGCCTCTAGTACAGTATATAAACATATATTGTGACATATTTATGCATTTCAGTCCTCTATTATATGTTTTGAAACTTGATTTGCTATTTTTTCATATCACTTCATGTTATTATTTTTTACCAATTTCTTAGTGATTTATTCCTTAGTACTTCAACTGTCCTTTTGTTCTTTTATTTTCCTCTTTCATGGATGCCATGTTCTTTGAAAGCTTGTTTAGATCATGTTAATGGCCTTTTAGGCTTCCTCCATGTTCACTTTTGAATAATAAGAATTATATGTCATGGAGGGATCAGTATTTTAGAGATGCTTAGGTTAGGCATGGCCAAAAAAAGGTTGGGAACCACTGATCTACACCCTGGAAGCAACAGGTCTGTCCCATAGTAGCAGTTGAATCCATGTATGCCATTTTTTCAATACTTACTGAACCAGCCTCATCCAACCTGCTTCCCCTTTCCCCAGAATCACCAGTGCCCCCTCTTCAGAGGTCTGAGAATCAGCACCATGGAGCCCTTCCTCTAAGTTTAATAATTCCAGTCTCTCCTGTTTGTCCAGCCCTAGATGTGATAGCTGCTTCCTGTATTTGCTAACTCTATGATAATCTAGTGTTATCTTTTTACCTTTTCAGTTATCAATTTAACAACCTTTATACTTAGCTAATTATTCTATATGTTAAATTTTCTATTCTCAAATAACTAGTGTGGTTTTTGTCTCCTGACTGGACCCTGACTGTTACGGCAAGGTACTATATTTTTCATAAATTGTTTCCTCATCTAAATGTTATCATCAGAGGCCTGGCTAGAGTATTGACCTATGAAACAGGAGGTCATGGTTCAATTCCCATTCAGGGCACATACCCAGGTTGCAGGTTCAATCCTCAGTAGGGAGCATGCAGGAGGCAGCCAATGATTCTCATCATTGATGTTTCTATCTCTCTCCTCCTCCCCCTTCCTCTTTCTGAAATCAATAAAGACATATTTTTTAAATAAATAAAATAAAGGTTATCATCATAATTAGCTAGTTAATATTAATAAAGGAAGAGAGCAAAGGGAGAGTCAGACATTATTGAGCATATTTAGCTGGGAAGCATAAGCCTGCTTTCTGGACCAGGAAGCTACAGCTTCACATCCTAAAGAATTGCAGCATTGTACCTCCAAGGGGATTAATACCTCTCCCTTCCCCCATTGAGCACTGAATTGTTGGAGGAAGAAGGGGGAGACAGGAACATGTGCAGTAGAAGTTGGGGTGTGTAGGGGAGTTGCTTACCTGTCAGTTTAACTTAGGGAACAATAGAGTGACTAGGGGGTGGACCCCATCAGAAGCATATGAAATCTTGAAAGGTTGATTGGTTAGTTTGAAGAAGCTTCTGGTAAAAATCCCTAGACAAAAAGTTCCCTTGCTTTTGGCTCTTGCTTTGACAATTGCTTTCTCTTGCTCCATGACCCTCACTCACCCGTGCCTGTTCTCTTTCCATAGCCTTGTGATTTTAAGCAACCACAGGCCCATGGCCATGCATACCCCACATGCAATGTACTACAACTGGGAATACAAGCTAAGCTAGCCAGATGCTGGACTAGACTGTAATATGGAGCAGTAACCAAGGGCAGTGGCCTTAATTCTGGCCCTGCTGAAGACAAGATTGGACATTTTCCATAGTGAGACAGACAGAGATGGCACCTTGGGGGGGAAACCCCTTAATTTTACATCATCAATAAAACTTTCCACGGAACACATCTTTCCATGGGGTCCTCAGGAAATTCTTTACTTTGAGGCACCTCAAGAATTCAACTTCCACCAATAGCATAAACATCGCTAATAATGTAGGAAGTCCTCAATATCGAAGAGTAATTGTGCCGAAACCGGTTTGGCTCAGTGGATAGAGCATCGGCCTGCGGACTCAAGGGTCCCAGGTTCGATTCCAGTCAAGGGCATGTACCTTGGTTGCGGGCACATCCCCAGTGGGGGGTGTGCAGGAGGCAGCTGGTTGATGTTTCTCTCTCATCGATGTTTCTGGCTCTCTGTCCCTCTCTCTTCCTCTCTGTAAAAAATCAATAAAATATATTTTAAAAAAAAGAAGAGTAACTGGCATCAGAAAAGTCTACTTAAGTGAATACACTTTAAAAGAGGGCCACGAATACATTGAAAACTGTGAATAAAAGGTTTAATTGGGATGGAATCTTGAAAAAATAATCAAAATTATATTTATCTTACATTTATCTTTTAATATTTTTTACTAATTTCAGAGAGAGGAAGGGATAGGGAGAGAGATAAAATAATCAATGATGAGAGAGAATCATCAATTGGCCACCTCCTACCGGCCCCCTACTGGGGGTTGAGCTCACAATCCGGACATGAGCCTTGACCAGAATCTAATCATAACCTCCTGATTCATAGGCCAATGTTAAACCACTGAGCCACATCAGCAGGGCTTATCTTACAATGAACAAAACTGAATTTATAATTAGAATAATACATTATTCAGAACAAAGATTGATTTGATGTAGACTTTTCTTGTATGTGTGTGTATAATTTTTCTGAAAATTTGTATAATAACATATTATAACATTAACTTTATTTTTTATTTTATTTGCATACTCATTAATAGGGTAATTTCTGGAAAAATAATAAAGAGCTTCATCAGTTTTCCAAAGAACTCTATCTGCATCATTCTCATCAATGTTCTCTTATTTAACTATTAAGTGGTCTATCTTGCAAGATTCACATTTATCATTGGTTTCATAAGTAATTTTAATATCATTTTAATTCATTTTATGAAATTTTGCATATTTTGTAAATTTTACAATTTAATTTTTGATGAATTTGAATATATCTGTGTTAAAAGATTGGATTATAACTAGGGAATAATGAAAGCAGAGGCATGTTAGTATTTAACATGGAGGATTAATTAAGTGGGTATACATTTTATGTAGTTAGTTTATTAGTGAATTTTTTTGCATTTTGATTATGTTAACTTCTCAAGAAACCTTTTAACTGCTGAGAGTAACATGCTAAATGCCTGGTTAGCAAGGATCAGCTTTACATACTTGGTGGGGTTTTTGTGTAAAAAGAGATCATGCCTAAAAAGTGTTTATCATGGGGTCTGAACCACAGTTCGTTGTAATAGCTACCACTATTAAATTTCAACAATCCTATATAATCCTATATAATAAAGATGTAATATGCAAATGGTTGTTATGCCATGAAGCATAATGACTGACCACGTAACGAACAGATCACGGATCAGCAAGAGGGTGTGCAGTGAGCTACAAGTGGGCGGCAGAGAGCTACAGGAAGGGGCAGGGCAGCAAGCTATGCGGGGTGGTTGGGGGGAGCTACTGGAGGGTGGCAGTGAGCTACTGGTGAGCTACTGGTGCACGGATTTGTGCGCAGGGCTACTAGTTTTGTTTAATAAATGTGTATTTTATCATATTTGTTCAATCTTTACACTTTAGTATTGTGGGGGCAGAAAAATAATTTTCTTCTACCCTTCTAAATTTTTCTGGCTGGAATAATAATCAAATTAACATGAAAAAGATTAACAAGAGAAAATGACCCAAAGGAAAAATGTATATGTATATGGGAGATCAGTAAGAATATGAGACCTATAGACATATTGGGCAGTTGAGGTTTATATGCCATTCTAGACTAAGGAGAGGTAGGCGGGGGTCTGAGACTTCAAAGGGAAAGTAGGCAACTCACAGGTAGATGAGAAAGAGCAAACATGTAGTAAACAAATTCTTGCTTGGCCACCCAGAACAATGAGACACAGAAGGGAATCCAACAGATAGACTTTGCTTAGCTTCTCACTGTGTACCACACTTAGATCATAGTATGATGCCAAGGTGATAGCTCCCTTCCATTAAGTAGGTTTTTCTATATAAAGGGGGAGAGTCAAAAGTTCTTCTTGAGACTTTTGTTTCTTAAAAATAACCAGCTTAAAATAATCGATATCCCCAAAAGGCATATTTTAGGATGGCAAACTCTGCTTCCCCTCAGTTTGCATGACTTGATCAAATTCTTTAGGGAAAACAGATTTAGATAAGAAGACAGAGCAGAACATGAATATACCAAACTCAACCAAGAAATATAAAGTACACTTTCCATTGGAGATATGATATGGTTGCTTCTTCACCTTTTTTAAAAAAAGACCTTTATTGAAAAGCTGGTTTTAGAAACAGCATCTGGATACTTAGCAATAAAGATGCATCCGTTTTTGGAAACCGAAACTCATAGAAGGGCACTTAAGATTATGTTTTCAATTCATGGATAGAAGTAAAGAGAAGTATCAAGGTAATAAAATGGAGTTAGAAATATATTGTCCAACATACTATCTATGAGAAACTAAAATAAGCCATAATATTTTTTACTTTCTTTTAAATGGAAACAGCTCTGCTTGAACTTTTGATATAAAAACATTTACTATACTTACTGCAATTCTAGGGGTTCACACATGGCCTGCTGTTATCTAACAAGAAGAGGTTGAAACAACTGGAAACATGAATTTATGGTTCTCAGGAGATGGAGTATATATGTGAGGTGTGTTGACTTGAATTTATATTTCCTGTATATAAAAAAAATACAATACATTAGAACATGTAAATGATTTCTTATATTGAAAATGTTTTTCTTTTTTTTAAACATTTGATTTCTCTCTTTTTGCAACAGGTTTGCCTCCAGAATACAAGTGTCTTGAAAACCACCACTCAGGAAAGGAAAAGACTCATATCAACATAGTTGTCACTGGATTTGTAGATTCCAACAAACCTATCACTACTAGCAAAATCTGATCTACAAACATGGTGGGATTGCCAAAAGAACCACTGAAAAATTTGAGAAGGAAGATGCTGAGATGGGAAAGGGCTCCTTCAAGTATGTCTGGGTCTTGGATAAACTGAAAACTAAACGTGAGCGTTATCACCGTTGATATCTCCCTGTGGAAATTTGAGACCAGCAAGTATTGTGTGACCATCACTGATGCCCCAGGACACAGAGACTTTAGCAAAAAACATGATTAAAGGCACACCTCAGATTGACTGTGCTGTCCTGATTGTTGTTGCTAGTGTTGGTGAATTTGAACCAAGAATGTGCAGACCTGCTGGCTTAGACACTGGGTGTGAAACAACTGATTGTTGATGTTAGCAAAATGGATTCCACAGAGCCACCCTACATCCAAAATAGGTATGAGGACATTGTTAAAGAAATCAGTACCTACATTAAGAAAATTGGCTACAACCTTGACCCAGTAACATTTGTGCCAATTTCTAATTAGAATCATGATAACATGCTGGAACCAAGTGCTAATATGTCTTGGGTCAAAGGATATAAAGTCACCCATAAAGATGGCAATGCCAGTAGAACCACATTGCTTGAAGATTTAAATTGCATCCTATCACCAACTGGCCCAGCTGACAAGCCCCTGCATCTGTCCCTCCAGGCTATCTACAAAACTGGTGGTATTGGTACTGTCCCTGTAGGCCGAGTGGAGACTGGTGTTCTCAAACCTGGCATGGTGGTCACCTTTGCAGTAGTAAACATTGCAACTTAAGTAAAGTCTGTTGCTGAGCTGGAGAGCATTATGCTAAGTGAAATAAGTCAGCAAAAGATAAATATTGAATGAACTCACTCATTTGTGGATTATAATGAGCAACATAAACTGATGAACAAAAATAGATTTAGAGACAGAGAAGCATCAATCAGATGCTCAAATCTCAGAGGGAAAGTAGGGGAGGGGTAAGGGGGAGAGATCAACCAAAGGACTTGTATGCATGCATATAAGCATAAGCAAAGGACGCAGACAACAGGGGGTGAGGGTGAGAGCAGGACTGGGGGGAGGGGGACAATGGGGGAATAAGGACACATTTGTAATACCTTAATCAATATATATATATATACTAGAGGCCCGATGCACAAAATTCGTGTGTGGGAGGGTGTCCCTCAGCCCAGCCTGCACCTTCTCCAATATGGGACCGCTCGAGGGATGTCCGACTGTCCATTTAGGCCCAATGCTACCGGGATTGGGCCTAAACGGGCAGTTGGACATCCCTCTCACAGTCCAGGACTGCTGGCTCCCAACGGCTCGCCTGCCTGCCTTCCCGATTGCCCCTAACCGCTTCTGCCTGCCAGCCTGATCATCCCCTAACCACTCCCCTGCCAGCCTGATTGATGCCTAATTGCTCCCCTGCCAGCCTGTTTGCCCCTAACTGCCGTCCCCTGCAGGCCCGGTCGCCCCCAACTGCCCGCCCTTGCAGGCCTGGTCCCTCCCAACTGCCCTCCCCTGCTGGCCTGATTGCCCACAACTGCCCTCCCTTGCAGGCTTGGTCCCTCCCAACTGCCCTCCCCTGCTGGCCATCTTGTGGCAGCCATCTTGTGTCCACATGGGGGCAGCCATCTTGTGTCGGAGTGATGGTCAATTTGCATATTACTCTTTTATTAGATAGGATAGAGGCCTGATGCACGGGTGGAGGCCAGCTGGTTTACCCTGAAGGGTGTCCCGGATCAAGGTGGGGGTTCCCTTGGGGCATGGGGCAGCCTGGGCAAGGGGCCTGTGGTGGTTTGTAGGCCAGCCACGCCCCCCAGCAACCCAAGTGGAGGCCCTGGTATCTGGGATTTATTTATCTTCTATAATTGAAACTTTGTAGCCTTGAGTGAAGGCCTGGGCTGGCCAGGGTGTGCGGAAAGCTTGGCTTCCTCCATTGCTGGGGAAACCCAAGCCTCCTGCTCGCTCAGTGGCCACAGCCATCTTGGTTGGTTTAATTTGCATACTTTCTCCTGATTGGCTGGTGGGCATGGCTTGTGGGTGTAGCAGAGTGATGGTTAATTTGCATATTACTCTTTTATTAAATATTGATCTCAGAAAGGAAAGGAGAGGGAGAGAGACAAAGAAATATCAGTGATGAGAATCATTGATCAGCTGCCTCCTGCAGGCACCCTACTGGGGATCGTGCCCACAACTCAGGCATGTGCCCTGACCAGGAATCAAACCATGAGCTCCTGGTTCATAGGTTGACACTCAACCACTGACCCATGTCAGCTGGGCTGCACCATGAAGCTTTTAGTGAAGCTCTTCTTGGGGACAGTGTGGGCTTCAATGTCAAGAACCTGTCTGTCAAAGATGTTCACCATGGCAATGTGGCTGGTGACATTAAAAATGATCCACCAATGTAAGCAGCTGGCTACACAGCTCAGGTGATTATCCTGAATCATCCAGGCCAAATCAGTGCTTGGATATGCACCTGTGCTGATTGTCACACAGCTCACATTGCTTGCAAATTTGCTCAGCTGAAGATTGATTGATTGCCATTCTGGAAAAAAGATGGAATATAGCTGAAAGTTTCTGAAATCTGATGATGTTACCATGGTCAATATGGTTTCTGGCAAACCCATGTGTGTTGAGAGTTTCTTAGACTATCCTCCTCTGGACCATTTTGTCATTCGTATCATGAAACAGACAGTTGCTGTGGGTGTCACCAAAGAAGGCAGCTGGAGCTGGCAGTCACCAAGTCAGTCCAGAAAGCTCAGAAAGCTAAATGAATATTATCCTCAGTACCTGTCACCCCAGTCTTAATCAGTGGTGGAAGAAAGGTCTCAGAACTGTTTGTCTAAATCGGCCATTTAACTTTAATAATAAAAGAGTGGTTAATGATTACAATGCATCATAAAACCTTCAGAAAGAAAGGAGAATGTTTTGTTGACCATTTGGGTTTGTGTGTGTGTGTGTGTGTGTGTGTGTGTGTGTGTGTGTGTGTGTGTCAGTTTTTAAGTTATTAGTTTTAAAAATCTGTACTCTTTAATGGAAATAACTTGACCAAAAGTTGGTCACAGAATTTTGAGACCCATCAACATAAAGTTTAATGATAAAAAATGTTTTTGATTTCTGTGAGCAACTGCATCACCTTGATATTTTATTTTTTAAATATATTTTCATGATTTCAGAGAGGAAGGGAGAGGGAGAGAGAGATAGAAACATCAATGATGAGATAGATGCCCCATACTGGGGATGCCCTGACTCAGAATCGAACTGTAACCTCCTGATTCTTAGGTGGACACTCAACCACTGAGCCACAACTGTTGGGCTTAGCTTGGTGTTTTAAAAAAGGATTTTGAAACATTAAACTATTGTGTGTTATTAACACCAACTTGTAATCACTGTGGTTTGGTTTGCTTCCATTTTATAATAGAAAATATGTAGATCAGGTTTTCTAAGTGTCAGACATCAAGAATGTGTCCCTAATAATTTCAGACTTTGATAATATAACATATTTGTCATTTATTATATTCTAAATGTATTATGTGGGCTAAATATAATACTTTCTTCCCACATTTTAAGTTCTTCTAAGTGGCCTGATAATCAAATTGACAGAGACAGATTCACAGGAGAAAATCAAAGTTTTAATTCATTCACACGAGGAATTCACATAAGCATAAAAATTCCTAAGACAGTGAAGCAACACTGAGTATATATGACCTTTTGGACAAAGAAAAAAGGGAAGAGGAAATGAGGTATTAGATTTCAGAAGTGAAAATGGATGATTTACAGGTAGTTGAGAAAGAGTAGAACACACATAGTAGGCAAATTATTGCTAGGCAACTCAGAAACAATGGAATGAAGTGGGGGGGGGGTGGGAGAGTATATAGCTTATAGCCGCCTGCCTGAAGCCTTCTTATTTATCATTCTTAATCCAAATTAGGCTAAGGTGAACATCCTAAGATTTCCTTCCTGAAGCAGGATTTTATCTCTGAGTTTTTTGGGCAGGAAAAGGGGGAGGGTCAAGATTCTTTCTGAGTCTTCTGTTTCTTAATAACCAGCTTAAAATCAATATCTCAAAAGGCAGCTTCAAGGTTGTGAGAGGAGTTTTTAGGGGTAAAATAGGGAGGTTTATGGAGTTTTAGAAATAAAGAGGGTCCATGGAGGAGGACTGAAAAGTTTGGGGGCTGGGATATACCAAAAAGCATACATTCACACAGAGAGAGAAGAGATGCCAATGCATAAGGGGAAAGGAATACACCCATTCACAGAAGATAAGGGGAAAGCCACAGGGAGTAGAGAAACAAAAGGGAGAAAGAGGAAAACAGATTTTCACAGGGGATAGTGAATTCTACCACAGAAGGGGGAGAAAAAAAGGGGACCCCAAGTGGGGTTTGAGCTTTGAAGCTGCTATAGTTACCAATCAGATGGGATATCAGACACAAAGAACTGCAACCTTTATAAACCTTAGAAAAAAAGGTGCTTAGTGGGTCACTCCTTTGGGACCCCCTCCCTACTTGGGAGTCTGTGCTTGTTTTCCAATAATTTCCACCTTTCTATATACTACCTTTTTTCCATGGCTTCATTCTTCAAATCCACCTGGAAAAGAACCCAGGAAAAGAAATCACCTTTGCATCCTGCCCAGAGGAAAACCGCACGTTTCAGTTTGGTTTCTGAGTTTCAGTGGCAAAACTTTGGTCCCATTCAGTATATACTATTCTAAATGAATAGAATTTTAAATAGTTCATTATCAAGATCAGACTTATCAACTAAGGCTACATCTACATGATTAAAGTACTACATGACAAATACATATTGTCAAATATGTTATATGTACTTCAAGAACATAAAATAACAAACCATAGTCTGAACCATTTTAATATTAAAAAGTATCAACATAATACCAAGGACATTCCACAAATCCTCTGCATAATGACACTCAAGAATAACTGGAAAATGTAATAAATATGTTTCTTCAATATCAGTTTTTGGGAGTGGGGTAGAGGGGGGGTCAATGGCTGGGGGATGGGACATCTGTAACACTTTCAATAATAAAGATAAATAAAAATTTTAATAAAATGGAGAAAAATCAGTTTTCCCTCTGAAATATATATATATATATATTTTAGAGGCCCAGTGCACGAAATTCGTACACAGGAGTGTGTGTTCCTCAGCCCAGCCTGCACCTTCTCCAATCTGGGACCCCTCGAGTGATGTCTGACTGCCCATTTAGGCCCAATCTCGATAAGATCGGGGCTAAATGGGCAGTCAGACAACCCTCTCACAATCCAGGACTGCTGACTCCCAACTGCTCGTCTGCCTTCCTCCCTGATTGCCCCTAACTGCCTCTGCCTGCCAGCATAATCATCCCCTAACCACTCCCCTGCCAGCCTGATTGATGCCTAACTGCTCCCCTGCCAGCCCTAACTGCCTTCCCCTGCCAGCCTGGTCCCCCCTAACTGCCCTCCCCTACATGCCTGGTCCCCCCCAACTGCCCTACCCTGCAGACCTGGTCACCCCAAACTGCCATCCTCTGCAGACCTGGCCCCCACAACTGCTCTCCCCTGCAGGCTTGGGTCCCCCCCAACTGCCCTTCCCTGCAGGCCTGGTCCCCCCAACTTCCCTTCCCTGCAGGCCTGGTCACCCTCAACTTCCCTCTCCTGCAGGCCTAGTCCCCCCCAACTGCTCTCCCCTGCAGGCCTGGGTCCCCCCCAACTGCCCTTCCCTGCAGGCCCAGTCGCCCCCAACTTCCCTCCCCTGCCAGCCTGGTCACCCCTAACTGCCCTCCCCTGCTGGCCTGATCACCCACAACTGCCCTCCCTTGCAGGCCTGGTCCCTCCCAACTGCACTCCCCTGCTGGCCATCTTGTGGTGGCCATCTTGTGTCCACATGTGGGCAGCCATCTTGTGTGTTGGAGTGATGGTCAATTTGCATGTTACTCTTTTATTAGATAGAAAATATATATATATATATATATATATATATATATATATATATATATATATATATATTTAACTTCCTCTCTCTGTGCTCAGGCTTAAGTCTTCAAATCACTCTTAAATATTTTCTTACTGAAGAGACTTAAAGACAACAAGACATTGAAATCATTACCTTGTTTATCACAAACACTGATTCACCCCTTTCCCTTCATATCCTATCAGTCACCAATCCCAGTGTATTCTTTTTTTTTTCTGCAATATCCTTCCCTTTTGTCCCCTCTGTCACAACCTTTGTTCAGACCTTCATCACTGCTTCCCTGGATGGTTGCCAATGATCTCTTAACTAATTTATTTGCCTTCAGTCTTTTGCCATTTGATGATCAGTACATCTTAAGCAAACAAACAAACAAAACAAAAAGAAACACTATTTTACACACATTGCCTTTTATTTGAATCCTTCAATGGCCCCTAATCGACTAACAAGTAAACCTGTAATTCCCCAGTTTCACTTAAAAAAAAAAAAAAAAAAAAACTCACCCAAGGACATGTTTTTTGTTTTTTTTAATTATTATTATTTTAAATATGTTTTTTATTGATTTTAGAGAAAGAAGAAGGGAGAGGGAGAGAGAGATAGAAACATCAATGATGAGAGAGAATCATCCATCAGCTACCTCCTGCATGCTCCTACTGGTGATTGAGCCTGCAATTGTGGCATGTGCTTTGACTGGGAATCAAACCACTGTAACCTCTTGGTTCATGGGTTGGTGCTCAACCACTGAGCCACACTGGCAGGGCTTATTGTTATTGATTTTAGAGAGAGAATAAGGGAGTGGGAGAGAACAAGAGAAATATTGATATGAGAGAGAAACATTGATTGGTTGCCTCCTTCATGCACCTGGATGGGGGATCAAACCCAAACCCAGGCATGTGCCCTGATGGGCAATTGAACCTGCGACCCTCCAACCAACTGAGTCACACTGGCTAGGGAAGCCTCTGTTTCACATTTAATGTCTCCCACAACCTAGTCAAAATCTTCCTTGTATTGCTCTGCTTTTCAGGAATGCTCTTCTCTGCTCTTTCTGCTCATTTAACTTCTACACTATCCTCAAACCCTGACTGAAAGCACAAAGACTCTGTGAGACTTACCTATTTGCACCATTCCATTGTGTCCTCCCTTGTTACATCTTAGCAACTTTAGGTGGTATTGTCAAATCCTACTGTAAAATTACATTTCTTACCTGGTACATTTGTGGAACTTTGTATATACTTACTATATAATTTCAATACAAGTACTTATTATAGGAACACAAGTAGTTTAGAGACTATATCTGACAATTATAACTGTCAGACTGTTGATGATTTTGACCTCTATAAAACACTGATACAGTGTGTGTCCTTTGATTCTAGGAAATGTACTGAAGTTCAGAAATGTTTTTCATGGCACTGTGTCAAATGCATTTCATGGCACTATGTCAAATGTCTCTCTTTTCTGTTTTGTTCTTTGTAATTTCTAGTGCAAGCTGGAAAGCTAAAACATTATTTTATATATTTCATTCTACCAAGCAATGCCATAACCTTCTTTCTTTATTTCCTATGCTGCATCTTCCTTGCAGGCAAAATTAGCATGGGTTTTTTATGCTTATCAATAGCATCAGTACAGTCTAACCAAAATTACACTCCTCTGATGCATAGAAGGCTCAAAACAGCTCTGCAAGTCTTATAAATAGTAGTGATTGTGTTTTATTATAATTTTCCCATTCCATATTGATTATTTAATATCCAAAATCTGCAATGAAAGTGAATCATTTAAAAGTATGCTGCTGGTTTGATGCATGTTCACCATTTTCTTTAAATATAGCTTGGTGTAAAAATTTCCATGAATTGTCAAATACACAATATTGCAATGAAAAAAATCATTTTCTCTGTGCTGTTAAGATATTGTTTCCTCAGATTAGAACACTAGAAGTCTAGCTTTTTTTTCTTCTTTTACTTCATAAAACAGTGAGAACAAAAACAGGACAAAGCCCATAGCAACAAGATATTTCTTTTACCATCTGTTTGATTTATGTCAAATTTAAACTGCTTGTATTTTAGAAAGGAATCTGTTTTCTATCTTCAAAAGGATGCAATCCAACATCTCTCAGCTGCTAATTTTTAGCACTTAGAGGTTCCCTTGGGCTGCTGTCAACTACAACTTATTGCATAGGTACTTTTCACTAAACTCATTATAAAGTGATTAGCCTCTAGCAAGATCGTGCAATGCTACAGCCTGCTTTCATTATATGTGGCTTTGCAACTGAATTTTGTACTGTCAAATCCCATCAGATAGTGAGTATAGAAAGACTCCTGGGATTGAACACATAGAATTTTGAGAAGGATCTTGTCAATCCTCTCTTAAACTATACCTTTAAAGAAAAGATATGCAAGTACATACACAAGCACACACATATGCAAAATATATGCTAATACTACTTTAGAATAGATGCCATCTTTAGCTAGCATCAAACACATTTTAAACATCCTTGAATTATTTTTCAGCTTATGCTTTAAATCCAAAAGCTAATTAAGCAGCTTTGCCTTGATTTTCTGAACAGTTATCATTAATATATGTAAGAGTGCTGCTTTTTCATTAGCACATTTAAATTGACAATGCTTCTTGCCTTAGTGTAACAGAGTTAGTTAGTCAATACTTTTGGGTCCAATAGGCTGACTCCATTTCTGTAGTGAAACTAAAATTAATCTGATTATGTAGAGGCACAGTTTATTAGAAGTTGGAGGTTTATTAAGTTATTTATTTGCAAGACTCCCTAACAATGTACATTATCCCAGCTCCCAATATTCACCAGTGCCTGAAACTAGCATTACATTGTGATACCAAATAGTCTGTACTAGAAGCTACATCAGCTACATTGTCCCTCACTTATTATAAGGTTTGGTCATTATCTAGCTCATATTCCTGAATGGTCATGGTAGGGTTAAGTTCATGACACTCTTGTAGAAGTTTTCAAATATGAAAGAGCCACTTGTACAGTGCCTGTGAAAAACACATACAGAATTTCCCATTTCAAAAACATTTATGTTACAACTACCTCATAAAGGATAATTCAAAATAAATAATCTATTTTGAGTATAGAAGTATAAGTAAAGTTATTACATTATTTGCTATTTTTTGTTGTTTAAGCTCAATTAGTACTTATTCTATAGATGAGAATGATAGTTTTTGAGTGAATAGATTATTTGCATATGGTTCATCATTGATGACAGTATCAAGATCCTCCAGTCATCTCTATCAGGGACCTAGAGAACCTGAGTTATGGGACTGGGCCGTGGGAAGACTTGCTCACAAAGCCAAAGGACTGTGCCTGGCCCTGCGACCTGAAAGTGAAGGTTTCTGCTGACAGTCTGGAGAAACCTAGGTTGTTCCAGCCTCCACCTGGGGCAAACCAGCCACCTCCCTCCCCCGACCCCACCCCCAGCACTGCATCAACCAGAAAGCCCCAATACTGGCTAAGGAACTTGAACCTGCACTTTCCTGTCCCTGGGTCCCAGCACTCCATCTGAGATTTTTTTTTTAATTTATTGACTTTAGAGAGAGAGAGAAGGGAGAGAGAAATTTGTTGTTTCACTTATTTATGCATTCATTGGTTGATTCTTCTATGTGCCCTGTCTGGGTAATCAGCCTTCAACCTTGGTGTATGGGGTTGATGAGCTAACCAACTGGGCTATCCAGCCAGGGACCATCCGAGAATTTTTAATATTTTGCTAACAATTTTCCAATTACAAAGCTCGAGTGGCATGAGGTTGTGAATAGCTACTCCCGGAAGATGGAGGAGATAAAAACAAACATTCTTTTCCCAAGAGGTTGAATTATAGATTTAACATTGGCCTCGATGAAACACAATGAGTAGTAACATTTCAGTGCAGAGGAATGTCATTTGAAAAGTAAAATAACCTTGAATCAAAAAAGAAAAAAAAAAACACTTTACTTCAAACTTGAGCTTTCTGCTGGGCTACAGTAATTTCATTAGCTGAGCTAGTTGCACTTTAAAGTAGATGAAAATGCAAAAAGTCTACAGCATGGTTACTTGCTGACTGAGAAATACCACTGATACTTGGAGACAATTGAATTGGCATACATATGTAATTTTATTTAAATAATGATAAGGCTGGTAATTCCCAAGGAGCCCATTCTGTCTGCCTAAGAAAGTTGCTGTTCTGGGATTAATGAAAGCAAAAGTGTCAGGAGTCTGGGGAGAGAGAGGGAAAAAAAAAGTACTTTGAGTGTTTTTGCAGGACAGAGAGAAGGAAGAATTCTGCACTAAAGTATCAAACAATGTTGTGATTTTTATTTTTTATCAATCAGAATTTCCACAGAAAGCTTGGGGAAATGATAAAATATGTGCTCTATTAGGTACTCTTTTGGACCTAATGGACTCCATAGTCCAGGGGACCATCCCAAGTTTATCTCCTATCAGATCTTTATGGTAAGATCAATATTTGACTATGTTTTTAAGAATGAGACTACAAGGCGAAAATAATTTTGGACAATCTGTCCCCTGAAGATTAAAGAATAAGAAACCTCTCAACAGCAATTATCTATATTTTTTAAGAGTAAAGCTTGGTTACCAAATATAGAGAGAGGGAAACTGTCCTCAGGGCATGATTTTTCTGGCACCAAATCTACCACTTTGGAAAATAATACCTTAATTGTCTTTTGAGGCAATTGTTTTGGATTTGTTCTTTTCTAATAAGCCTTATTCATTTATTTTAAATTTAAAACTTTCTCAATAAAAGTGATTTAGAAAATACAGGATAGATTTACAGTTGTTCGTATGGGAAATAATTCAATAATTAATAAATGATAATACAAGAATAAACTCTGGCACTAGCCAGTTTTGCCCAGTGGATAGAGCATCAGCCTGAGGACTGAAGGGTCTCGGGTTCGATTCTGGTCAAGGGCACGTGTCCGGGGTTGCGGGCTCGATCACCAGTGGGGGCATGCAGGAGGCAACTGATCAATGATTCTCTCTCATCATTGATGTTTCTATCTCTCTCTTCCTCTCCCTTCCTCTCTAAAATCAATAAAAATATATTTTTAAAAAAGAATAAACTCTGAGTTTCATGTACTCACAAAATGTAAACCTACTTTTGCCCCTCCCTGTATTTTAAATGGCAAATAATTATTCATCGCCACATGCAATGTTATTTTCCTTTTATATAGCTCTTATTTCTTCTTCAAGAGGTCTTCCTCACTCCAATATTGCACAACTAATTACTATTACTTATGTTTTCTTTTAAGATTAGTTATTTATGAAACATTTAACTCTATAATCCATGTTTTGGTGACTGGAGATAACTGACTATATAAAATTGGGTAAACAACTAACCAATTGCCCTAGTACAATTTATTGGCCAATCTCTTTTTTTCTAATATAGTGCTGCTTTTATAAATTACTACATTTGTATTTACATTGGAGGCTATTTGGGAACTATTTTTTTCATGTCTTTATATTATTTTTTTAATATTTTGTATTGATTTCAGAGAGGAAAGGAGAGGGAGAGAGAGAGATAGAAATATCAATGATGAGAGAGAATCATTGATCAGCTGTCTCCTGCATGGCCCACACTGGGGTTCGAGCCCCAACCGGGGCATATGCCCTGGCCTGGAATCGAACCATGACCTCCTGGTTCATAAGTCTATGCTCAACCACTGACCCATGCTGGCAGGGCTATATTCTTTCATTAGAAATAAACTGTCCGAAATTTGTTTTTAGCATTGTAGTGTACTTTCTCCGCTATTCTAGCAGTTTATTATTCTACATGCATGTTAATTTCACTCTAACACCCTTTCACCCATCAAAATAATCATTGTTATTTTTCACAGCAATTATCCATAAACTAATTTGGAAAGTATTGATATCTTTACAATATTGAGAAGTTTTGTTTTTTTTCCTACTGTATAAAGGGTACAACCACCCCCTCCTCTTGATGCTATTGCTTAAGGTTAAAGCACCTTTTCTCCTGCTCTTCTATGTTTAATTTTACAGTCTCAATTTAAATGTCACCTCTTCAGTAAGGAATCCCTTCATTGATCACCCAATCTAAAGTACCTCTTACCTCCAACATCTATACACTCTGGATCACATCACCCTGTATTGTTTCTTTTGTAGCACATATAACTTTTTAAAATGAGCTTAGTTCTATGTTTGTTTACTTGCATATCTCCCCAGACAAAATATAAAAATCATGACAGAAATTATTTTATTTGTCCTTTTTCCCACTTTTTCCCCATCACCTAGCACAACACCTGGCACACATCGATGTTTAATAATTGCCTGCTGAATGAACAATGAGTGAGTGAATAAAGTCAGCTCAGAGAAAACTCATTCTGCTTTATGTTGGATGTAAGTTCTACCAGTCCTGGCAATGCTACCAAGGATTGTTGTGTAGAGTCACATGTGGTATCTAGTGTAGTGCTGTCCAGATTTCCAAATGTGCCCCATTCCCCAAGCTAGTCTCCATTATTGACACTATCAAATCACAATTGTGATATGACCTTTTGTGACACCCTTCAATCTTTTCCCACTGCAAGTTATTTAAAGAAATCTTTCAAGGTTTGTATTGTTGTGGTTCCTTGGATGCAAGGGATTCCCTGCCACTACCACCATCTTTTCTTTCCATTTCAGTTGGATTCTAGAAAAGGGGTAAGACATCAGTTCTTGGGCCACCTTTCTGGTAAGACCAGCTATTAATTGCAACATTAAAATTCTTCTATATTCCCATTTATTTTTATTTTTTTAAATATTTTTTATTGATTTCAGAGAGGAAGGGAGAGGGAGAGAGAGATAGAAACATCAATGATGAGAATCATTGATTAGCTGCTTCTTGCATGCCACACACTGGGGATTGAGCCTGCAACCAGGCATATGCCCTGACCAGGAATTGAACCATGACCTCCTGGTTCATAGGTCGATGCTCAACCACTGAGCCATGCCGGCAAGGCTATCCCCACTTATTTTTTCCTGTTTATGTGATCTATAAAATTTTTGCAGGGCATTTTTTTAAAATGTCCTACGAATGTATTTCTCTTGATTCTTCTTACAGTTCTACTTACTTAAAAATATATTTTAAGTTTATTTCATTTAGTGAATTAGAGCATTTGAATATTAAATGTTAACATTTATTTTTTAATTTACTACATTTTCCTAGTTTACTGCAGTCATTGACCTTGAAACTAAACATTTTCCCCAAATTAGTCATGTCTTTCAAACTAAGAGGTAAAATATTTGTTCAGCTTAGGCAATTTTCTCTCTAATGATCTTTAGTTTTTGCTTCTATTACCTCATGTCTGTTCTCTTGTAAAATTCTTATTTCATGTGTATTGATTCTTTGTTTTTGTTTTTTTCTTCACAATATCTGCCATATTTTCTCTTACTTTTTTTGCCAATTTGCAATTTCCTCAAAATTCTGGATGAATTTCTTGAATCTGTAAGCTACTTTAAAATTTTAATTATTACCTTACATAGTACTAACTTTAAAGTTTATTTTTATTTTTAAAATATTTTTATTTTTAGAGAGAATGGAGGGGAAAGAGACAAAGAGATAGAAACATGGATGTGAGAGAGAAACATCATTTGGTTGCCTCCTGCATGCCTCCTACTGAGGATCAAGCAAGCCTCAAAACCTGCATGTGCCCTGACCTGGAATCAAACCTGTGCATGGGTCAACGCTCAACCACTGATTGGGCTCCTTTAAAGTTTTAAATTTAAAAATCTTACTTTAAAAAATCTGTGCATGTGTGTGTCTGTACTTAAGTTCAATTCATCTCTTATGATTGCTTGTTTTAGCATTTTATTTATTTGTTTCTTTGTTTATTGCGACCAATTATATTCTTAAATCCAGTTGAAAAATTATATAAAACTTTGCTAATATTCTTCTGTTATTTGGCATACCTATATTTACCAGTGAGGTATCTCTTATGATTCTTGATAATTTCTTTTTTTTGAATTGGAGTGTATTTTCACATATTGGATGATTTTTTTCTCTTTTTATTAAAAAAAAATTCTCACATCTGAATAACTATGGTTGCTCATTACTTTGGCACAGTTAGTAGAAACTGAGATAGGTTCTACAAGAAATTGAGATAGGTTCTACATGAATCAGATCTAGATGCAAAAAAGGGAGATAATTATAATTACTGTACATTTATATTGTTAGTGTCTTTATAATCTGCAGGAACTGAAAAAAATCCAGAACCCTGAACAGACTAAGTAGGAAACTTTGCCACTGTGCTACTTATTCAGTGCAAACAAGCCTAGAAGCAATCCTACAATAACCAGCTTCCCTGTACAAAAAAAAAAAAAAAAAAAAAAAAAGTCATGGCAGTCTTCAGCCTTTTTCTTAGTGATGCTGCCTGTAGCCTTGACCTTTGGCTTCTAGTAAGCCATGTCAGTTAAGTAAATTTCACTTCTGCTCAGGTCCAATTGTAGGTCTAGATGCTGTGCTTGAACAGAGATTAGGTAGCTTTAATGTGGTGTGCCCTTCAATGATCTTTGGCACACTTTAGTAGTTCAGCCTTCTCCTTTACACTTTAAGAAGCACCACTGGAGTTCCCTCACTTTATTTCTGAGACTTATTTTTTTTCCCCACAGGTTGCATTTTTCTGTTCAGAGCTCTATTCTTTTCTTTACCTGGTCTCTTCTTATTTGAACTAACAGGAGATCCTTAAAGTTTGTGGTACATTGATTGGCAGATTTCCATCCTGTTTTTATAGCTTTAGTCTTTTTTAGTGGGAATATGGAGAATTACTCTTCCTTCACTACAATTTTTATTGGAAGGCATTTCTTTCACTTCTTCTAGGCTTCCCTTCTAGTTAATTTCTTTTGAAATCTTAGAATTGTTAAGAAAATTATGGAATAATGCAGTAAATACTTATATTACAATACTAACATTCTGGTTTGCTATTAAAATAAAAGTACCCTGGCAAAGTAACCCATTAAGGCATTATCAGACATTGTACTCTTTTAAAAATTCAACAAATATTTATTCATAAAAGTAAATAAAATGGAACCCCTCCCATAAGGTGCCCATGAAAATGAGTATATTTGTTGTCATTTAACAAGAAGAGGGAACTAGACAAGGGAAATTTTGTTTTTGTTGTAGTTAAGGATTATTAAAAATAAATGTGATATTATGAACAAGTGTATAAACAAGAACAAATTCAGTTCAACTCTAGTTAAAGATTTTTTACCAGGGCAACATGAGGATTCTGAATCTCCAAATCAAGGCACACACACACAAAAAATAGGGTTACCAAAATGAAGACTAGAAAAACAGGGATTAGAAGGGAACCAGAAAGACACTGTGCTAACACACAGTATTACCTAATGTTAGATGAACTTCTGTTTTTTTTTTTCTTTTTTAAATTTATTTTTATTTATTTCAGAGAGGAAGGGAAAGAGAGATAGAAACATCAATAATGAGAGAGAATCATTGATGGGCCACCTCCTGCATGTCCCACACTGGGGATTGAACCCACAACCTGGACATGTGCCCTGACCAGGAATTGAAGAATGACCTCCTGGTTCATAGGTGTCAACCACTGAGCCATGCCAGCGGGACTGTTTTTTCTTTATGGCATGAGTTGTTATGTTATTTCCAGTACTAAGATTAGGGTGTTTCCTTAAAGGTGTTCCAGTTAGTATTTGAGCATATACACAAAGATGAATACTCTAGTGGCAAGAAATCAATGCAGGTCCAAAGTAGTTATTTACCTGCTGAATAGAGATTTTCTGTTGCTTCCCATGTGGCTGTCCTCCAGCAATGGTGGCTCAGGTCCTTCTCACACTTCTACTATCTCTGAGTAATTTCTGTCCCATCTTTTCTACTCTTTCGTCCTCTTCTTTTTCTTTTTAAGGGCCCATGTGGCTGTGGATAAAACTAAACTCACGGGAGCCAGTGTGGCAACCTTTCAAACTCAGAGACCTAAAGTAATCACATAGGATGGTCTGAAAACTTTTAAATTGAAAGCAGATTATAGTGGGTAGTCATGTCCTAGGATAGAATCTTCCTTGACAAAAGTCAATTTTTATCTTAACGGAGCCTGTCTATTTTCTTTTGCATCTATGATAACATACCTTTGGAATGTCAAGGTAACTTCCCTTTTTCTGGAACCTCTGGGCACAACAACCACACCAGAGTAGAGACCACAAATCCCTTCATTGTCATTGTTATCATGTTCATGTTAATTATTGACTGTTAACTATCCTGTACCCACCTACTTAAAAGATAATATGTCTATCATTTTACTTTTTATCCAACCCCAGAAGTCTCCTCCTTTGCTTTTCCCCACTTCCCTAATCTATCACCAATGAATTTCATGTAACCTCTTCCACCTCCTCCTTTGATTGTAATGTATAAAATAAGGTGCAAAACTGCCATTCCTGAGAGCATTTTCTCAATCAATTGAGATTTTGCTTCCTGGCAATTGTGGACAGTTTGTAGACAGCTCAAAGAAACTCACAAGAATTCTCTACAGGTTTGAATGTTTTCTATGTTTACATGGATACTCCAGGATCCATGATAATTTCCCTATCTTAAAGTGAACTGATTAGCAACCTTAATTAAATCAGGAAAGTCCCTTCTGAACCTAGGATTGAATAACCCGGTCATGGGAACCTTAGGTAAAGGGCATGTTTAGAATTCTGTCTACTGCCAAAGTATATAGGGAAGACTTTCATAAGGGAGAGACCCATGCTTCCTTGCCTTGGTAGCTCTCTTCTTAATTCACTGCTATTTGTTTTTACACATTTTTGGATTTATAAATATTATACATTGGCCAGGCTGACTTTTTAACCTTGATCTGGCTGTACAAAAGAAGGAAATTCTTTTTTCCCCCAAAACTTTAAATGCTGATCAAAATGAAGTCCTGGAAGTTATCAGCCTTTGTGTTTTACATAATTTCTTATGATATGAAGTGCACAAAAAGCCCTATTATAATACCACTGCAAGTTAATCATGAACAGACCCTTTAGAATTCTTAGAGATGCTCATATTATAGAGAAATGGGGAAACAGAAATGTCACTACTGGCACCTGAAATGGTACAAATCTCCTGGTAATGAGAGAGGCAGCTGCTTCAATACATCTTTTTAAAGTAAAATGTCCCATTGTGCCTTGGAATCCCTAACTAATTATGGTGAAGAACTGGAGTTTGCTGTTTTGTACAATTCAGAAAAAATGATCTTAAACAACAAGTTATATGTATGACCTAAGGAAAATTTACACTAGAGATTTAAAGTGATCTATACAGCAAGCCATATTGTCAATTAGTAGTTCTGAAAATGTAAACATTCAGACTAATGAGTTTATTTTTAAATTATAGATCTCCAGAAATATAAGTACATCACTGAAACATTTCCTTTTTTGAAATATTTAAGATTTAAAATAAGTGTTGAGCTTCTTTAGACAGTATAATATAATTCATAGAACATAAGCTTTGAAGTCAGATAAAAATGGGCCCAAACCTTGGCTTTCTCACTTAGTAAATGTATAGTATTACAATTTACCTAATATTTCTGTTTCACTTCCTTTATATATCAAATAGATATAGTGTTACCTACTTTGAAGCTGTTGTGAGGATTATCAATATGTTAAATTCTTACTCAGTACCAGACACACAGTAAGTGCTATAATGGGAGTTTATCATTATTTGCCCAAGCCTATGCAACATAAGCCTTGGTTGCTACTAACACATGAGGTGAATGTTAAAAGTGGTACTATAATATGATTATGTCCTCCATGAACAATGAACAAGCCATTTTCCTTCTCCACTGCCTCCTCCCCACTGCTGCTCTAAATACTATTGAAAAAAAATTTTTTAATTATGTCTATACCACTCAATCTATATATTTGCCAAAAAGATAATCAGTACCCTCCCCCCCTTTTTTTTAGTGGAATTCTAATGACATCAACACTACAAAAGGTGCTAAAGTTTGATATAAATGAATGTGACCAATATTTTCAGAAACCTTAACTAGCTAAATAAACCACTTTTGGTTTCAAATACATAAAAATACTATAGCTTACCATTTGTTTGTTTGTTTGTTTGTTTGTCTGCTTTTTTGTTATGCTTGAAAAAAAGGTTACATTTTCAGCATGTGAAATGGGAGCTTTGGTAAAAGAAGTAATTTCTTAACACTGAGGCATGGGATAAATATTGGTATCAAACTGTTAAACATTTTGAATGTTCTTAAAACAGCAAAATCCTTCATTAACCTTGACTTCTTTGAATTTGGCTTTGTCTGAAATTAGAGTTATAAACTGTATTGTCAGGATTTTTGCCATTCTGTGAATTTATCATTTAGTTTTGTTTTTATTGAACAGGAGAACATAGCAACAAAAGGATATGTTATCATAGAATGTATATATGAAAGTAAAGGAGATAATGTGGGGTAGATAGAGAACTCCGAAAAAGAAGATCCTTCACTTTTAGGACTTTCTCCTATGAAGTTCCTACCTTTGGATAAGTTATGTGAGCATCATGAATCTCACTTTCTTCAACTGGAAAATAGAAGTTATTCCTACCCTGCTTAATTCATAAGCCAGTTTTTAAGATCAAATGACCTAACAATCTGTGAAGCTGTTTTGTAAACTATAACATTCTAAATAATATAAGCTGTTGTTATGTAAATCAATGTGTGCCTTAATCATACTTTAATTGAATGCAATCCTATAAATGCGTAGAGTATTACTTGTGCTTACAGTTTTGTTAGATTCTTAGAATATCATAAAAAGTGAAGTAAGAAAAGATCTATAATCTTGTAAACTATCTGAAAAATCTATAATAATTAGAAATACATTAAATAGAACAATCCCACCCCATATACCAATCAAGTATTCTAAAAGGAACAGGTATGTTCACCTTAAAAACTTTAGCTTTCTGACTTCAATATTTGCAGGCTGTTTTGTTATCTTCTAATGCAGGTAAAATTTGCAGAAGTTTTGACTCAGCTGATTAAATATCTACCTAGACATCAATTCATCCCCACAACTCTTTAGTTAAATCATGTAGTGTTTTATTCTAAAAAAATAAATAACTGGATCTTGCATCAAAGAAAAAGGGAACATTTTCAAGGGGAGATCTCCTGAGGCTCTTCTTAAAGTTGCCACTGATCAGCAAACTCAGTGTTCTATTATTTTAATATTTTCTCGAAAACAAGAAGAAAATTGTGGTCTTCTGATGCTGCATGACTCCAGATTTGTTTTGTATGGCTCACAAAAGGTATTTCTGTGCAATTAAGAATGCTTACTGTATAAATATATGAAATTACAAAATGTTGTGATGCATGTAAACTTCCTCTTTCTTTCCCTTTGTTTGCTTTTATAAATGTGTTTACATGTACTGTCTTAACAGCTAAGTTAAAAAATCACTATTCAGCTAAATGCAAAATATCTATTTAACATGACTAAGGCAGTTGGCAGATGAATAGTGTGGAGCAGGTTTTCTAAAATTGCTCAATTTCCTTTGGACTACAAATGGTTCATATGCATTTAGGGAAAACTAACCTAAACCACATTGAAACCATTGGCTCTGAAATATCCACCAAATCCCAGAATGGGGATTTGGAAGTCATTATTGACTGTTTCTTATACAGAAGAGACCAACACATATCCTGTGTTGTGAAACCACATAACATCTGTACTTGGAATATTCCATGCAGTTGCAATCACTGGATTACAAGAAAGACAAAGAAAGAGTAGGAGAAACTCAAGTCACCACAGAATAGGAGATGTTACCATAGAAGAATAATGTTAAACTAGGAATTTCCAGTTAAGTGTTATTCTCTAGGTTCTTGTTTTATAAAACCAGGGGCAATGTTTAAAATTGAAAAACAGATATTTTTAGGACCATGAGAAAGAACAATTTTTTCCCCTCGGGAGATTGCATTGCTTAAAAAAGATAACAAGAATGATGGAGTAAGACAAGTGTGAGTGATAGTCCTAGCTCCAACACCTACTGCTGTGTGACTCTAGGTAAGTTATTTTGTCTCTGAATCTCAGTCTCATCATACATAGAATGAGGATAATTATATTAACTTGTTTTGGAAACCAATGAGATACTATTATTTCAGACCCATTTAATGGGAAATCACAAAATTGAATGTAGCACATGAACACAACCTTTTAAAATCCATAAGAAAATATAATTTAAAAAATTCTCAAAAACATTAATTTGAGGGTAGATCTTATGTGCTTTTTATTAAACTTGTTTTCATAATATAATCCATATATAATTTTAAAATAAGTTAGATAAACATTTAAGAAAATATCTGGACATCAATCTCAAGACTTGTGGATCATTTTTGATGCTGTACATGTGATGCCCACTCTCACCACTCCTCTTCGACATAGTACTGGAAGTACTAGCCATTGCGATCAGACAAGAAGAAGAAATAAAAGGCATCCAAACTGGAAAAGAAGAAATAAAACTGTCCTTATTCACATATGACATGATATTGTACATAGAAAACCCCAAAGACTCCATCAAGAAACTACTAGACTTAATAAATTAATTCAGCAATGTAGCAGGATAGAAAATTAACACCCAGAAGCCTATGACTTTTCTATACACCAATAATGAACTCACAGAAAGAGAAATTTAAAAAGGCAATCCATTTACCATTGCAACAAAAAATGAAGATACCTAAGAATAAACTTAACCAAGGAGATAAAGGACTTGTACTCAGAAAATTTCAGAACTCTGAAAAAAGAGATAGAGGAAGACATGAACAAATGGAAGAATATATCATGTTCATGGATTGGTAGAATCAACATCATTAAAATGTCCATACTACCCAAAGCAATCTATAAATTCAATGCAATCCTCATTAAAATACCAACAGCATACTTCAAAGACCTAGAACAAATTCTCCAAAAATTCATCTGGAATAAAAAAAGACCCCGAATAGCTGCAGCAATCTTGAGAAAGAAGAACAATGTTGGAGGGATTACAATACCAGATAACAAGCTATACTACAAAGCCATTGTTCTCAAAACTGCCTGGTACTGGCACAAGAACAGACATATAGATTAATGGAACAGAACAGAGAACCCAGAAATCGACACAAGCCATTATGCTCAATTAATATTTGACAAAGGAGGCAAGACCATACAATGGAGTCAAGACAGTCTCTTCAATAAATGGTGTTGGGAAAACTGGACAGATACTTGCAAAAAAAATGAAACTAGACCATCAATTTACGCCATACACAAAAATAAACTCAAAATGGATAAAAGAGTTAAATATAAGTTGGGAAACCATAAAAATCTTAGAAGAAACCATAGGCAGTAAAATAGCAGACATTTGTCGTAGCAATATATTTAATGATACAGCTCCTAGGGCAATGGAAACTAAGGAGAAAATAAACAAATGGGACTACATCAAAATAAAAAGCTTCTGCACAGCAAAAGAACCACCAGCAAAACAACAAAGAAAGCCCACTGCATGGGAGAACATATTTGCCAATGTTATATCCTATAAGGGTTTAATCTCCAAAATTTATAGGGCACACATACAACTTAATAAAAGAAAGACAAACAATCCAATAAAAAAAAATGGGCAAAGGACCTAAATAGACAATTTTCAAAAGAAGACATACAGAAGGCCAAGAGACATATGAAAACATGCTAAGTCACTAGCATGAGGTTCTTCAGTAGATGTTTATATAAGTGTAATCTAATGTGAGTACTGATCAAGAAGATTCTCTGGAATGCAGTGAGGAAAATTTAGGTCTAGGAAACAGAGACAAGAAGTGGGATATCCGAGTCTGGCAATTATTAGTGTTCTGCCTGTCAACATTTCACCAGGCACAAATTGAATAAGGTGAAAAGTTCTGACCCCTAGTTGCTCCTCCTACTCATCCTTATCTTATTGCTTCCTCCATTTGTCATCTAATTTCAAAAAGATATATTTCCTGCCTCCTATGATTAGTAGTTAAGCTTATGAAGTTCCTAGAACTTATACCATTTCACATGACTCTAAATTCTCAGTATGTGTAGCTGATGAATAAATTTACAATCTTCTACATACCGTATATAAGTTCTAAAAACTTGCTTTTTTTTGAAAAAATATTTTTTTTCTCCTTGACCTACATTAGAATTTTGGTTGCAAATCATTTTCATATTAGAAGAATCCTCAATGAATTATTGATTTTAACTCCTGGCATATATCTAGGCAAATACCTTATATAAATTTATTTCACTGTTGAAAATGAGCCTTGCAGCAAATCTTTATGTATTCACTCTCCAATTTGTATATTTTATAAACTCTTATTTTGGAATATTTGTTCATAAAAAAGGAACACTTATAATGTCAAAGCTTGTTATTCTTCATACAGGATATTTAGTCCTTCACATATATTTACTCGTCATATTAACTGTAATATGTAAGATACAGTGTGTTGTGGAAAGATTTGGGGTTGGGGACGTTAAAATATTTTAATTAAATAATACCTTCCCATTTACTCCAATCATAGGACTTTCAAATTTTACTAGCTGAATAGTTTCCTCAATTAAACCTATCAATAGCATTCTTTTCTTGTTTTGCTCAGATAAAGCATATCAATTTCACCCTCTGTAGAAAATATTCATTGACATGCCTTAATATATTAGTGTGTCTTTTAGGAATGGCCTTTTAGACACCAGATTGAGACACATGCATTAAACTCAGTTTAACAACAATATGAATTGTATTTGCCAGGAATACAAAAATATTTTAAAACCAAAGACCAAAAACATAAAAATACAAAAACAAAACAAAAAAAGAGTACTATACTTTGTCAAAAAAGTTGTCATGTTATATGAACAATTTTTATGGTTTAATAAAATATGTGTGGCAACCAGAGTTTTTGCCCATAAATATTAGTTTAGCTTATTTCAGTATGGAAATGTTTTCAAATAGAACTTATCTCAGCTAAGGGGCTAGGAGGATGCCTGATAGAGGTAGGGAATAAGGGTATTGCATTGAGTGGAATATACTTTTGATCTATAGCCAATTTGGTATATAGATGTTTTAGCTTCTAGCATATTCTGTGTATTAGTGCACAATGGCTTTATCATCAAACAGCTAGGGCATATTCTGGGTAGAGCAGAATTCTGTAAGCTTGTAGAGTAGATTTATTTCATGTATACATCAATGGTGATATCAGTGTAGGTCAAATGTCCAACAAAGTTCAGAGAGTTGCTTCATTGCCAATCCAGTTTAATGCTAAACCCATTAAAAATAATATCCAAGGGAAAAGGGGAGGATGAAATATCCTTCTTTCCATGAGAAAAATTTGTTCTTTCATTCTTCATAAATTAGAATTACCCATGCTTAGAGAAGGTAAAAAAAAAAAAAAACATCTCATCCCAAGCTTACAAAATTCTAGTGTATGGCCAAAGGAGCCTTTTCCAATTGGGAGCATTACCTAATGATGACATCAGTCATGTAGATATTTTAAAAATGAGACATATAAACTGTTGCATTATCAAAATATAAAAATAAACTGTGGTGTTATTTGTCCTAATCCCTCTTTCTTTAGGCAAAACCATTCACAATGGATGATTATCTATTGTCTTAAAGACCTCAAGTAGCATATATTGCATTTTAGTATTTTATCCATCTTTTCCGTCTGTCCAAAAAAAATCATATTTCTCATTTTTACTTAAGTGAATCTCTTCTTGTTTGATAATATCTGAACATTATTCTAAAATATTATTTTCTTAGAAGGTTTTTATGATATTATGGATGGTAATTTAAACAGCCCGTAACCCTTCATTCTATAAGCTAAACAACCCTAATTCCTTTAACATTCCTAAAATAATATATTGGTTATTGTAGCAAATATTTATGTTATTTACTGAGAAAAATCACCAGTTTTTCAAATCTATTAAAATGTGCAACCAAAGTTTCACATAAGGTATAAAGAAATTAAAATATCCAGAGCAAAGAATGGACCTAGAACATGGGTTATATAGGTAAACTAGAGGCCCGGTGCACGAAATTCGTGAACGGAGGGGGGTTGTCCCTCAGCCCAGCCTATACCCTCTCCAAAATGGGACCCCTTAGGGATGTCTGACTGCCCGTTTAGGCCCGATTCCAGTCGGACATCCCTCTCACAATCCAGGACTGCTGGCTCCCAACTGCTTGCCTGCCTGCCTTCCTAATTGCCCCTAACCGCTTCTGCCTGCCAGCCTGATCACCCCCTAACCACTCTGCTGCCAGCCTGTTTGCCCCCAACTTCCCTCCTCTGCCGGCCTCGTCACCCCTAACTGCCCTCTCCTGCAGGGCTGATCACCTCCAACTGCCCTCCCTTGCAGGCTTGGTCCCTCTCAACTGCCCTCCCTTGCAGGCCGGGTGCCTCCCAACTGCCCTCTCCTCCTGGCCATCTTGTAGTGGCCATCTTGTGTCCACATGGGGGCAGGATCTTTGACCACATGGGGGAACCTATATTGTGTGTTGGAGTGATGGTCAATCTGCAGATTACTCTTTTATTAGATAGGATAGAGGCCTGGTACAGGGGTGGGGGCAAGCTGGTTTTCCCTGAAGGGCGTCCCGGATCAGGTGGGGGTTCCCTTGGGGTGTGGGGCGGCCTGAGCGAGGGGCCTGTGGTGGTTTGCAGGCCAGCCATGCCCCCTGGCAACCCAAGCAGAGGCCCTGGTATCTGGAATTTATTTTCCTTCTACAATTGAAACTTTGTAGCCTGGAGTGGAGCCAAGCCTGGGCACCCTCCGAGGCCAGGCAGCCATTTGTGTTGGGGTTATAATTGAAACTTTGTTGCCTTAAGCGGAGGCCTGGGCCCGGCCAGGGTGTGGGGAAAGCTTTGCTTCCCCTGTTGCCGGTGGCAACCCTGGCCTGCTCTCTCAAGCTCCATTCTGCTGCCATTTGTTTGAATTTGTTTACCTTCTGTAATTGAAACTTTGTAACTTGAGTGGAGGCTTAGGCCTGGCCAGGGCAGGCGGAACGCTTGGCTTCCCCTGTTACCTAGGAAACCTTGCTCTCTGTAGCTGTAGCCATCTTGGTTTGGGTTAATTTGCATACTCACTCTGATTGGATTGTGGGAGTGGCTTGTGGGTGTGTCGGAGGTATGGTCAATTTGCATATTTGTCTATTATTAGATAGTATAAGTGGTAGATCTGGTCACCAGGGTGATGAAATAAGCTAGCAAGAACTTTAATGAAAAAAAAATTAAACAGCATATAGTAATCCTACATAATAAAATGGTAATATGTAAATTACCATCACTCCGCTACGCCCACGATTGGGCCAGCAGGAGGCGCAGGGGGCGGGACTCAGGGTGGCCGGGGTAGCTGATTGGGCCAGCAGGACGCTGAGCTCAGCGTCTGTGCCATGGCTGCCGGAGGCTTTCGGAAGGCCTGGGGCACCGGCGGACAGCCGGCCAGGTCCCCCACGATCAAAGGCCAAAGCGGGGGACCTGGCTGGCTGTCTGCTCTGGCGCAAGGCCTTTTGAAAGCCTCCGCAGTGCCGGAGGCTTTCGGAAGGCCTGGGGCACCGGCGGACAGCCAGCCCGCTGGTGCACCAGGTGCATGATTAAATCATGCACTGGGCCTCTAGTATTTTAATAAATGAATACATTAATTTCCATTATGCTGTTCCCAACAATAGTACCAACATGACATCTTTTAATATAGCAGCAACATTTAGAATTTTTAAGATTATGAATTAAAAATCAACAATAGCATATATTCTGAAGGACAGCATTCTTTTTTTTTTTTGTTTTTTTTTGTTTATTTTGTTTTTTTTTTTGTTTTCTTAACCAGAGTCATATTTAATTAATTGTTTTTACAAGTTGGAAATCCTTTAGATATCTCTTATTTTTAAGGTTTGAAAATCCTTTCATACCTATTAGAATAAGCATAACTAGACCATTGGGATTATAATAATCATCACTGTCAGTAAATAAAATAAAATTTAAAGTTTACAACTTTCAGCCAACAAACACTATTTTCTCTAATAAAAATTTTATGAAGTAGCATTTTCTTTTTTTTTCTTCTCTTTTTTTAAATTTATTTTTTTAATTAAGGTATTATATGTGTACATATCTTACCATTGTCCCCCCACCCCACACCCATACTTGCCCTCACCCCCCAGAGTTTTGCGTCCATTGGTTATGCTTATATGCATGCATACAAGTCCTTCGATTGATCTCTTATCTCCCCCACCTCTCCCTAACCTTCCCCCCGTAATTTGACAGTCTGTTTGATGCTTTACTGTCTCTGTATCTATCTTTTTGTTCATCAGTTTATAATGCTCTTTACTATCCATAAATGAGTGAGGTCATGTGATATTTTACTTTCATTGACTGGCTTATTTCACTTAGCATAATGTTCTCCAATTCCATCCAGGTTGCTGCAAATGATGATAATCCCTTCTTTTTTATGGCAGCATAGTATTCCATTGTGTACATGTACCACAGTTTTCTGATCCAGTGAAGGACATCATTCTTAAGGTGAAATAAAATTTAAAAATCATTATACATGTCTTACTTGATGTGGAAATATTTTCTATAATGCTATTGAGTCATCCAAACATGAACTCATGTAGTGGTCCCCAGTGTCAGGCCACTAAAGCTTTCTTCCATCATGGTAACTAAGTAGAAAATGAATATGCCATGCTCATTGTAGTTACTGTCTAAAGATAGAGCAATGCATAACAGGTCTGACATATATAAGCATCAAAGATATGACAATGTTAAATAAACAGATAGCCAAGATCGATTAAATAAATTGGATCAAGATTTATTTTGAAGCCGAATAGCCAAAATTAAAAGTCTAATTCAATATTTACATAATTTGTAGAAGTTAAAAAAATCTTATAATATTGTTTTGAAACATTATAACATAATTATAACAGTAGACATAATGTTTTCTTAATTTAAATAGAACATATCTAGTGTTTCATCAATAAATAATCTGAGGTTATTTTTCTGGTGTGTGTGTGAACATATATGATTTCATTTAGAATGGGCATAGCATTACATAAAGAGTTTGGCATCAGAATATTGAAATCTTTGTGGAATAAACTGGGTTGCTTTCCATTATATATAAAAATGTATATACGTATGTGTTTATTATTAAAAAAAGACATGGACCAATATACAAAAAAACCACTCCAAACTGTACATTGGGGCATTAAATTAAAAATACAAACAAAAGTCCTTACTTATGCTTATCACAAAACAGTGAACTAGATATTCTGAAGAAAATAAAAATTCCAGTGCAAAGCACACAAATGTATAAAAATGTATTTATAAATATGTTCTGATATATTAAAAAAGAGAAATGCCCAAGGGCCAGAGAAGTTATGCAGGGAGTTGAAACAAGTGTGGTAAGTGAAATATGGGCTGCCCAGGCCAGGGAGTTGGAGCTTCAGGGACAAACAGCCAATGCCATCAAAAGTGAGTAATTAGCTTGGCCAGAGTGGCTCAGGGGTTGATTTGATTCTGGTAGGTCAGGTCACATGCCTGGGTTGCTGGCTCAATCCCCAGTAGGGGGCATGCAGTAGGCAGCTGATCAATGATTCTCTCTCATCATTGATGTTTCTATCTCTCTCTCCCTCTCCCTTCTTCTCTGAAATCAATAAAAAATGAGGCAGTAAAGCATCGAACAGACGGTCAAATTACAGCGGGAAGGTTGGGGAGTGTTGGGGAGGGGGGAAAAGAGATCAACCAAAGGACTTGTATGCATGCATATAAGCACAACCAATGGACACAAGACACTGGGGGGGGGGGTATGAGGGCATGTGACGGGGGTAGGGGAGGCTGGGGGAAAGTCAATGGGGGGGGAAAAGGAGCTATATGTACTACTATGTGTAATACTTTAAACAATAAAAGAATATATATATTCTTTTAAGTGAGAAATTAGACCTTAGAATTGTGCAAGGGGAGCAAAGCTGAATGAAAACTCCAGCAAAAATCCAGATCTTTGAGGAGTACACATTCATGTTGAAATTGTTTTCTGTGACTTTTGTTTAACTTGCTCTAACAAGAGGGTGAGATAATCCTATACAATAAAAGTGTAATATGCAAATCAACTAAACAGCAGAACAACCAGTTGGCGGCGGGGGGGGGGGGGGGGGCTGGTGAACAGGTGGCACCAGGCCAGCCAAAGCGCATGCCAGTAGGCAGAGGGAGAGGATGGCGATGGGGGGAGCTTCAGCCAGTGGCAGCGGAGGGGGGATCAGAGGGTGGGGCCAGCCGCTTGCCAGCCAGCACCATCCCCTGATCAGCCCGCCTGGTCGCCTCCCACAGAGGGAGACCAGACTGCTACTTAGGCCCGCTCCCCGTCAGTGGGACATACTCTGAGGGCTCCCCGACTTCTAGAGGGTGTAGGCCAGGCTGAGGGACGCCCCCCCCCAAGGGCACGAATTTTTATGCACCGGGCCTCTAGTTATTTAATAAGAGGGTAAGATGAAAGGGTAATGACTACTTCAAAGTGGAGGGAGGAGGAAAATAACTCTTCACCCCATAATATATGAGACATGAAAAAGTAAGAATCTACCACTTGACAAGAAGGCCAAAGAAGTGGTATATTTTGTGAAGAGTCAGATTTACATTAAAACAAGCAGGTAGAATGAATGGCCAGAGAAAATATTGAAGACATAACATCGTGATGGGGACAGGGTGAGAGATATGTGAATTCCAACTCACCAGTCCCTTTCATGGGGGAAATATCTATGACTTTAAAACTAGATGAATGATATTAAGTGTAAATACATAAGGTTAACAATAAAATGCTGTTGAAACAATATTTCCCTTTTATACATAATATAAAAATATTCCAATGAAAAGAAAACGGCATAGTATTGTAAAATAACAGTTAATCCCAAATCAATTATATTTGACTTTAAGATGTTGTTTGAATATCATAATTAGGTATTCCACCCAGATTTTTCCTCCCTAGTGTTAGTAACTCAAGAGAACAATGAGAGATAGGAGGAGAAATACAAGAAAAGAAAGGTCTTGTATGGATTATTCATATACAGATTAACTACAAGTCAATTGTTTGCCTTAATTTCAGTCACATGGTATTGATCAACCTATTTTTTTCTTTTTGCCCAAGTGATAAAAACCCATAGAAAATTTTATTAATTATTCTCTGTAGAACTGTGGTGTTTAAAATAGAAGATACAGCTATGTTTAAAAATGTCAGTAATTCTAACTTGTCTTTTTCTATGATGTTGACATGAGGCATTTCTTCTATTTTATTATTTCTTGTTATGATTACGCTATGATTTTGCCCAGCTAGCAAACATAGTTATTCCTTTATCCAGTGATGGAATTCTTTCCGAGGAAATGAGGAAGATTGGATTTTTTCATTCAAAAGAAAAACCGCTGTGAGGACTTCTTTGATATATTTAATAAGAACAATAACTAAAATGTCACTCAACTGCTACTATATACAATCAGGAAACTTTCAGAGATTGCAAATAAAAAGCAGTTTTAAAGATTGATTTTGACATACATGCATAACGAGGGTCTGAACCCTTTTGCACTAGAGAGACTAGTCCTTGAAAATCTTTGGCCATATTACTTAGAACCATATTACCTAAGTGCCCATGTAATAAAAATAAAAGCAATAATTTGGACCTATTGTAATAAATATAGAAATCTAACCAAATGTAAATGTGGGGGGGGGGGACCAGCATAAGACAGCAAACATGGCTGAGTGAGGATATTCTAAAATTCTCTCCTCCTTTAAAGCAATTAAAAACTGGCAAAAATGGTCAGAAACAACTTTTCCTGAAATCTGGAAATTGACCAAATGCTTGCAGCAATTCAGAGAGAGTTTATTCAAATGAAACAGATTAATCTCAGCAAGAGCAGCAAGTTCTGTGGCATTTTAACTTGGGCAAATATTTCTTGCCCTATTCCAATCCTCATCTCCAGATTCTCAGTAGCTTTGAGAACCAACATCCCACAATCACCATGAAAATTCACAGCCTTGCCTTCACCAGAAGAAGCAGAGTGTTGTTGGAGATCCTTCAGAGCCTCATTCCCAAAGAATTCACATTATTTGACCGGTCTGGTATTTCCCTGGAAGACCTTCCTTGCAAGGCTGTTTTATTTGACCTGACTTGGGGGTCACTTGAAGTAAAAAGCCTTTTTCCAAGGGGTGTTTGTCAAAAATAATTACAAGCAGTTGAGAAAATTCATGGCTGACTGAAACTATGGATAACATTTGGGACACAGGCTAACCAAAAGTCTTAAAAAGAAAAGCTGGGGAATTAATTATCTGTATAAGGCTTTGGAAAGTTCAGATATATTCCTGGACATCTAGAAGGCCAGGCTCACATATAGGACTGTGAGCATATCATGGATATGTGTATGCTCAAGAAAGACCTGAGAAAGCGCTAAGCCTCACCTTAGGCAGACACTGAGCTTCTCCACAAGCCGCCAATGAGGACTAAGCACAGTTGTCAACTTCCTAGCTAAGTGTTAAAAGTGTCTTCTAAAATGCACACAAAGTCCCTAGGCAAAGAGGCTTATTAATTCTAGGATATTATGAAATCTCCATATAATTAATTATCTGATCACTATGCTAAGGAAGAAGATATTTCCCTGGTTACACATGTCAAAGAATACCTCAGTCTGAGGTACAGATCTACCACATCAATGAATTCATCTGCGTTCTTTATTTCTATTGACAAACCATCAGTCAATCAATTGTCTGTGTAAGAAATCTGGGGCTCATCTTTATCTTCTCTCAGTTACTTATTCCCCCCAAAATTTGCCCTAGCTGGTTTTGCTCAGTGGATAGAGCGTCAGCCTGTTGACTGAAGGGTCCCGGGTTCGATCCTGATCAAGGGCGCATGCCCTCTTTTGGGCTCCAGGGGCGTGCAGGAAGCAGCCAATCAATGATTCTCATCATTGATGCTTCTATCTCTCTCACTCTCTCCATTCCTCTCTGAAATCAATAAAAACATATTTTTAAAAAATCCAACATATCTCTAAATTCTATCTTCTGAATATATACACTGAGTGGCCAGATTATTATTATGATCTCTGAATGCATAATAATATGGGCACTCAGTATATATATATATAGTATATTCCCTTGCTACAGACTTTTTTTTTCAGTCTCCTGTCATTTCCAACCTTGTCCATGAACAATATATGCCTTCCTTAATTCTTATTCTGTCTTCAGCCTTCCTTTTTTATTGTATTGTTCACTTTCCCCCTAGTGATTAAACAGATACAATTGAATATATATTTATTATATATTATATATCTATATTCATTTCCTAAGGCTGCTCTAACAAGTAACCCCAAACTGGATAGCTTAAAACAACAGAAGTTTATTCTCTTATAGGTATGGAGGCCAGAAGACCAAAATCAAATCAGGGCATGCTTCTTACTAAGGTTTTAAGGGAGTATACTCCCTTGCCTCTTTTAGCCTCTTGTGGCTCCAGGCATTTCTTAGTAGCAGCATAACTTCAATTTCTGCCTCCATCTTTATGTGACCTTCTCCTCTATGTGCCTGTTTCTAAAACTTCCCTGTCATTTCTCTTATAAGATTACCTGACCTTGGATTTAGGGCCCAACTGAAATCTAGTATGATCTCATCTCGAGATCTTTAAGTATATCTGAGAAGACCCTATTTCCAAATCAGGTCCCATTCACAGGTGCCGAGAGGTTAGGACTTGGACATATCTTTTTGGCAGTTGCTCTTCAACCCACATTATATTATTTAAATATATTTATTTATAATTAATTTTATATTCAGTTATTAATTTGCTCCAACAAATCCTTGCTTCAACAAATCATTAATGCCTACATTAAAAAGTCCAGTCATTGCCGAAACAGGTTTGGCTCAGTGGATAGAGCATCGGCCTTTGGACTGAAAGGCCCCAGGTTCGATTCCGGTCAAGGGCATGTACCTTGGTTGCAGGCACATCCCCAGTAGGGGGTGTGCAAGAGGCAGCTGATCGATGTTTCTCTCTCATCGATGTTTCTAACTCTCTATCCCTCTCTCTTCCTCTCTGTAAAAAAATCAATAAAATATATATATAAAAAAGTCCAGTCATTAATTCATTTATTCAATAGGAACTGTTCTAGGAACTGGGTCTATGACAGTGAGTCTGACAAATACACTCCCTGCCCTCATGAATGTTAGTCTAATTAGAGTGATAGGTGTAAGGAGAAGAGACGCTTTTGATACTATGAAAATATATATTAGAAACACTTGCCCTAGTTAAAATGTTAGAGGGTCACAGTTTAAGAGACTGATTTTTCACTATCTGATCACCATTCACTCTTCTAAATATATTTTATTAATTTTTTACAGAGAGGGAGAGGGATAGAGAACAAGAAACATTGATGAGAGAGAAACATTGATCAGCTGCCTCCTGCACATCCCCCACTGGGGATGTGCCCACAACCAATGTACATGCCCTTGACTGGAATCGAACCTAGGAACCCTCAGTCTGCAGGCCAATGCTCTATCCACTGAGCCAAACTGGTCAGGGCCACTTTGAGAATTTTAAAACATTTCCCTTTGTCTACCAAATAAAATTTTCGAAACCTACCTTAAGGAAATTATCAGAGATGTGGGCAAAGAGTTATTAATGATTTAAACATAAGCTCAGTAACTTAAAATCCTAATAGAAAACATGAGAGAAAAGTTTCATGATATTGGCCTTCTCAATGATTTTATGGAAATGACACTAAAATCACAGGCAACTACCTCAAACTAAAGAGTTCTGCACAGAAAAGGGAACAATCAACAGAGTGAAGAGGCAACCTGCAGAATGAGAGAAAATATGTTTAAACTATGTGTCTGATAAGAAGTTAATCTCCAAAATGATTCATCACAGTGATGTGAGAAAGAAACCATATGTCCAACAACAGTGAAATGATTAAGTAAATTGCAGTATATTTCTACTGTGGAATACTAGGCAACAGTTAAACCTCATGTATTTGAAGAATGTTAATGACATTTGTTAAATAGTACTGTGAGAGAAGAATTGATTATGAGTCACTATCTAACTTTAATATTCAGCTTTTTTGAAGAGCAACAGATGTAACAAAGTAGTCCCTTTCATGGGACCATGTTTTTCTCCCAAATCCTTTTGCATTTCTTCTCCATAGATGATTTTGCTTTTGCTTTGTTTGATTGTTTTAATTTTTTAAGATATGATTTTATTGATTTTGGAGAGAAAGAGGAAGGGAAAGGGGGAGAGAGAGAGAGAAACATTGATGAGTGAGAACCATGGATCATTGTCTGCCTCCTGCACACCCCTTACTGGGGATGAAGCCTGCAACCTAGGAATGTGCCCTGACCAGAATCGAAACTGCAACTTCTGAGTGCATGGAACAATGCTCAGTCCCCTAAGGCACACAGGCCAGGGCTGCTTTTGTCTTCATTTCTATAAAAGCAGCATCTTCCAAATTTGAGTTTAATGACTGGAAAAAAGGTTTTGAAACTTTAAATTCACAGCTCCCTCATCACCTACACCTGCAATTTAGGTGGATTTATTACTATCACACAAATGTGTAAATTAATAAAATATAAACTTTTCCAAGTTGTCTTCTAGATGTGAAAAGAGTAAATACTTTTAAATGAATAGTATGAAGAAATTTGGGGAAACCAACTTTAAGCTCTATATGAATGCCACAGTTCTTTTGAAATATGTAAGCTGTCAAGATTGAGACTAAATGAAATGAAAAAATTGAAAAGAATAATAGCCATTACAGAAATTTAAAAGTAGTTCAAATATGATTTTCCTCAAAAGATTATGGGTCCAAAACTTTTATCTACAAACATTTCAAAATCTTAAGACGACAACTCTTATTTAAATAACTAGAGGCCCGGTGCACAGATTCATGCACTGTTGGGGTCCCTCAGCCTGGCCTGTGGGGATAGGGCCAAAACCAGCTCTCTGACATCCCCCAAGGAGTCTCGTATTGCGAGAGGGCACAGGCCAGGCCAAGGGACTCCACTGGTGCACGAATCCATGCACCGGGCTGGTTTTGGCCCAATCCCCGCAGGCCAGGCTGAGGGACCCCACCAGTGCACGAATCTGTGCATTGAACCAGTTTCAGCCTGATCCTCACAGGCCAGGCCAAGGGACCCCATTGGTGCATGAATCCGTACACTGGGCCTATAATATGCATATAAGATCTTTGGTTAATCTCTTCCCATCCTCCCCACTACCCCTTTCCCTCTGAGATGCATCAGTCTGTTGCATGTTTCCATGCCTGTGCTTTGAGCATCTGCCCCCTGGTGGTCAGTGCACATCATAGTTACCAGTTGAACAGTTGAATGGTCAAATGGTCAGTGACTTAGGCTTTTATATATATAGATTCCAAATTATTTACAAATATGAAAAGATTTCTTAATTCTTTTATGAAGTTAGAATAATTTGGGTTAAAAAAACTGAAAGAAACAGGGAACAAAGGAAGGAAATAAGAAAATTTGCCTAATCTTGCTTAATAATATACTTACATTCCCACCAATAGTGTACAAGGGTTCCAATTTTTCTACATCTTCACCAACACTTGGTGTGTGTGTGTGTGTGTGTTTAATAACAGGCATCCTAACCGGTGTGATATGACATTCTTGTTTTATTGGGTCACAACGTCCTCGGGGAGCTTCCTAGGTATAATCTGAAACTGCTCCCCAGCCCTCCATACCCATGTCCCATGTGGGACAAAGAGAGACTGAAGAAAGAGGCAGACCACTGCAGATTGTTAGATGGCAGTTTTAATGTGCAAGGGAGTTCACTTAAAAGGCTTATCTTGGGTGGCTGCAAGATGAGTAGTTTTATGTACCCACTGACCAAAATCTTGAAAGTTATATAGAAACATTAACTGGGTTCAGTCACATACACAGAATACCATAAGTAGGTTCAGTAACATACCCAATTCAGATAGTCTCAACACCTCATTTCTATATCTCATTTCTCAAAGCTGTATCCTTGGAGCAGCTTTCGGGAGTGGAGAAGCAACTGGAACACATATTCCAAGGACAAGGGAGGGGATGAGGAGCCTCTAACTGCCAAGTCCAGCTTGTGGGTCAACTGACAGTCACATCTTTTTGATGATCTCCTCCAATAGGTTTTCATGTGCAGATCCCTGATGATTAGTGGTGTTGAGCATCTTTTCATATACCTCTTTGCCATTTTTCTGTCTTTTTTGAGGAAATGTTTATTCAAGGCCTTTGACCATTTTTTAGTCAGTCAGATGTGTGGGGTTTTTTTTGTTGTTGTTTTTTGTTTTGTTTTTAATATTGAGTTGTAGGAGTTCTTCATATATTTTGGAGAGTAACACCTTATCAGACACATGGTTTTCAAATATTTTCTTTCATTCTGTAGATTGCATTTTCACTCTGTTGATTGTTTCCTTTTCTGTACAGGAGGTCTTTAGTTTGATGTAGTCTCACATGTTTATTTTTGATTTTGTTGACTGTGATTTTTGTGTCATGTCCATGCAATAATTGACAAGGCCAATGTCAGGAAACTTTTCTCCCATGTTTTCTAAAAGGATTTTAAATGTTTCTGATCTTATGTTTAAATCAGTAATAAATTTTGAGCTGATTGATATTTGTGTATGGTGTAAGGTAGGGGTTCAATTTCATTTATGGGGTTATGGAAGATAAGTTCTTATTATCTATATATATAAAAGGCTAAGTGTCTGTCCATCCAACCAGTAGTTATGATGCACGCTGACCGCCAGGGGTCAGACACTCAACGCAGGAGCTGCCATGATGTGCATTGGCCATCCTATCTAATAATAGAGTAACATGCAAATTACCATCACTCCGCTACGCCCACGATTGGGTGGCGGGAGGCTGGGGGGCGGGACTCGGGGTGGCCTATCCGGCCATTGAGAGGCACGGATCCGCTGGCACTGAGGGGGGCTACCCTGCTGTTGAGAGGCGCAGAGGGCAGGACTCCCACCCCCTGTGCCTCTCAACGGCCAGATCCGCGGCTGCTGAGGGGCCTGCCATGGACACCCAGCTGCGCCTCTCAACAGCAGGGTAGCCAGGTGTCCGCGGCAGCCCCCCTCAGCGGCCGTTGAGCAGGGTAGCCCCCCTCAGCGGCTGCGGACCATCAAACCTGGGGGAGCTGAGTGCCTGTCTGCTCCGGCACCAGGCCTTTCAGAAGCCTTCGCCATGCCGGCGAAGGCTTCTGAAAGGCCTGGTGCACCAGCGGACAGGCATCCAGCTCCACCGCGAAAAGCGAAAGCTTGTAGGGGACCCTATACGTGCATGATTCAATCATGCACTGGGTCTCTAGTTTAAAAATAAACAGCACCATGGACCAGGCACCAACAAACCAACATTTGGCTTCCCCCAAATGGGACACAGGCCCCACCACCACCATGGCATGATACCCACCAAATCACAGCCAATGCTGCTAAAACCCCATGGCTCAAAATGCAGCCCACAGACCAGACCAGACCAAAAATGGTGGCTGTGAGCACTGGTTAATGACATCACATAGCAATACCTGGCTTTCTCTCCCTAGCTACTAGCCTCCTTGGGGGTTTTTTAAGCCCAGGAACATGACTTGCTTTACAGTGAGGTGCAAACATTTTACAGTTTAACCAAATGTTTGTGAAGCATTTTCATGTGCCTCATCTCATTTGCACCTCACAGAAGTCCTCGAGTAGGTAGATAGGAGACTCAGGGGAATCCTATTTTCTTTTCATTAGCTGGAAAACAAAGATTTAGAAAGTTTAGAAACTTGACCTGACTGAAAAGAAGAAATGATGGAACTTGAAAATGACTTCAGGTTTTCTCACTGTGCAGAATATAGTCAAACACTGCTGCAGTTTAATAGTTTACCCTTTGTTCTACCTGCGTGATCTACAATAATAATCTGCTTCATGTTGATATTTACTGCTGTGTTGCTGACAATTACCTAAAAGAGAAGTCAACGTGCTTCACTGGACTGGAAAAAGTTTAGCTAAATCAGAAAGCAGGTCTAATTAAGCAAGTTTAGTTTATATCTATAAAAGGCTAAGTTAATTCACGCATGTATGATACATATAAAGCTCTCGCTGGTGCCAATCGCACAGGTGTGTTCCAATCTGTCATTGTCAATGGTGAATATGATTGTCATTTCTATTATAGAGAAAGGGCAAATAGTGATATTAAAATATTTCTTCTAATTAATTTCCTTCAATGTGCACAAATCCATGCACCGGGACACTAGTTATGAATAAAACACCTCACATCTATAAATCAAAGAAGAACATTATACAATCATCTCAATAGGTGCTGAAAAGTTATTTGATAAAAATAACATTTCTTCACATATATAAAAAGAACTTTCTAGGTAATCTAAAAAATATGTTCTTAGCATGAATGCTCTATTTAATAATAAACACTGGAAACATTCTGGTTGAAATTAGAAACAGATTTAAAACCGTAATTTAAAAATTGTTATTGATTTTCTACACAGTGTTACAACATATTAAATAAAAATTAAAAGAATAATTATTAGAAAAAAAAGGCAAAATTATAATTATTTATATCACATCACTCTCTCTCTAGAATACTAATTAGTACTAACAAGAGAGATGAAAGAGCTAGCACAATAGAAAAATTAGGTTAGAATTCTAATATACCAAAAACAGTCACATGGAAAACAGAGTATGTAAAGAAGAAAAGAGTGTTTAATCTAAAAAACATATAAAATATCTAAGAATAATTATTTAAGAAGAAACACAATGGATCTACATAAAAAAAAGAATCTTTACTAAGTGACATAAAGAATTTCAATTTGGCCAGATTAGTATGATCTCTGAACACATAATAATCTGGTCACTCAGTGTATATATACACTAGAGTCCTGATGCATGAAATTTGTGCAAGAGTAGGCCTTCCTTCCCCTAGCTGCCAGCACTGGCTTCCCTCTGGCATCCGGGACCTGGGCTTCCCTCTGGCCGCCTGCAGGCACCCTGGACCTGAGCTTCCTTCTGGCCACCAGCAGGCACCCAAGACCTGGGCTTCCCTAGCAGTCTTGGCTTCGTCTGGAAGGTGGTCCAGAAGGACACCCGGTCTAATTAGCATAGTACTTTTTTATTGTTATAGATATCCTCAAAATAGAGTCCCTCCCTTACTCAAAAATAGCAAGGAGAGTTTGGTCAAAAACAATGATTCTTTTAAAATATTTTATGCAAACTGTCAAAGTGTCCTGGTATGTAATCCTATATAATAAAGGGCCAATATGCTAATTAGACCAAACAGCAGAATGACCATCCGGACGACTGTCTGGATGACTTTCTGGATGACATTCTGGAATAAGCCAGGACTGTAAGGGCCCAGGCAGCTGGGGCTGCGGGGGCCAAGCCCCTTGCACAATTTCATTAATCGGGTCTCTAGTATAATATAAAAACAAGTTTCCTTTTAATACTCTTCTTTATACAATTTTTATAGATTTCTTACTTTATTATTTTTATAGAAGAATTGTATAACCATTTTTATATTAAAATATGCATTTGAAATTATCATTGGAATTGCTTTAAGTTACTAAATTAATTTGTGAAGAAATTACATATTTACAATTAACAATATATAATAATAAAAGCATAATATGCTAATTAGACCGGACAGTTGAATGACCTTCTGGACATCATTCCAGATGTCCTTCCAGACGAAGCCACAGTGGCAGGGGCTGTGGCAGAGGTGGTTAGGGGTGATCAGGCAGGCAGGCAGGTGAGCAGTTAGTGGCAATCAGACAGGCAGGCAAGCGGTTAGGAGCCAGCGGTCCTGGACTGCAAGAAGGATGTCACAGATTGTGAGAGGGTGCAGGCTGGGTTGAGGGACAGGGGCCCCTCTCCTATGCAAGAATTTCATGCACCAGGCCTCAAGTCCATATATATATAAATACTGAGTGGCCAGATTAGTATAATCTCTGAATGCATAATAATATGGCCACTCAGTATATATCCTATATATACTAATAAAAGGCTAATATGCAAATTATCCCCTCGACCAGGTGTTCGACCAGCAGGCAGGCCAGCCAACTACCCATGTCCCCTCCCCCTGGCCAGACTGTCCAGACCCCACCCATACATGAATACATGCACCGGACCTCTAATACACACACACACACACACACACACACACACACACACACACACACACACACAGAGTGGCCAGGTTATTATGCATTCAGAGATCATAATACTCTGGCCACTTTTATATATATATAAAATCATAATACTCTGGCCACTTTTATCTATCTAATAATAGAGTAATATGCAAATTAGCCATCACTCCGCGACAAAAATGGTGGCGCCCATGGCCACAAGATGGCGGCGCCCAGTCTTCTTAGCTCCGAGCCCCAGCACGTGATCCCGAGCAAAGAGGCCGCAGGCTGGGGGGCCGGGGGTCTCAGGCCGGCCGACAGCGCCCCGCCCCCGAGGCCCAGTACGCGATCCAGGGCAAAACGGCCACGGGCTGGGGGGCTGGGGGTCTCAGGCCGGCCGACAGCGCCCCACCCCCAAGGCCCAGTGCACGATCGGGGCAAAGCAGCCGTGGGCTCGGGGCTGGGGGTCTCAGGCCGGCCGACAGCGCCCCGCCCCCAAGGCCCAGTGCACGATCGGGGCAAAGCAGCCGTGGGCTCGGGGCTGGGGGTCTCAGGCCAGCCGACAGCGCCCCGCCCCCGAGGCTCAGTGCACGATCCAATCAGGGCAAAGCAGCCGTGGGCTCCGGGTTGGGGGTCTCAGGCCGGCCGACAGCGCCCCGCCCCCGAGGCCCAGTGCACGATCCGTTTGGGGCAAAGCAGCTGTGGGCTCGGGGCTTGAGGTCTCAGGCCAGCTGACAGCGCCCCGCCCCCGAGGCCCGGTGCACGATCGGGGCAAAACTGCCCGTGGGCTCCGGGCCGGGGGTCTCAGGCCAGCCGACAGCGCCCCGCCCCCGAGGCAAAGCGGCCACGGGCTCGGGGCCTCAGGCCAGCCGACAGCGCCCCGACCCGAGCCCCGGCACAAAGTGCGAGATCCAGGGCAAAACGCCCATGGGCTGGGAGGCTGGGGGTCTCAGGCCGGCCGACAGCGCCCCACCCCCCGAGGCCCGGTGCCCGATCGGGGCAAAGTGGCCTAGGGCTTGGGGGCCAGGGGTCTCAGGCCAGCTGACAGCGCCCCGCCCCCGAGGCCCGGTGCTAGATCGGGGCAAAGTGGCCTAGGGCTGGGGGCCAGGGGTCTCAGGCCAGCAGGGCAGTGCAACCCCAATGCGCGATCTTCAGGCCAGGGAAGGCAACCTGGGCTGGAGCTGCGCACCCCCACTGGGCTACCCCCACCGGGCTATCCCCAGCCAGACTGAGATGGAAGCCTGGGCAGGGGTCTCAGCCTGGCTGGGCTGAGATGGCATTCTGGGCTGGGGTCTCAGCCTGGCCAGGGCCCGAACCCCTTCCAGCGGTGGCAGCCTGGGGTCTCAACCATTGAGTCACACCAGCCAGGCAGATATGAAGGAATCTTAAATGTTTCTTTTTTTATAATATATATTTTATTGATTTTTTACAGAGAGGAAGGGAAAGGGATAGAGAGCTAGAAACATCTACGAGAGAGAAACATCGATCAGCTGCCTCCTGCACACTCCCCACTGGGTATGTGCCCCCAACCAAGGTACATGCCCTTGACCAGAATCGACCCTGGGACCATTGATTCTGCAGGCCAATGCTCCATCCACTGAGCCAAACCAGTTAGGATTGTCCAATATGCTAAAGGAAAAAACCCTATCTAATAAAGAGGGGATATGCAAGGGAGGGCATTTGGGGGTGACCAGGGTGTCAGGGGAGGGCAGTTAGGCGTCAATCAGGCTGGCAGGGGAGTGGTTAGGGGGTGATCAGGCTGGCAGGCAGAGCAGTTAGGGGCAATCAGGAAGGCAGGCAGGTGAGTAGTTGGGAACCAGCAGTCCTAGATTGTGAAAGAAATGTCCGACTGCCTGTTTAGGCCCGATCCATTGGATAGGGCCTAAACAGGCAGTCAGACATCCCCCAAAGGGTCCCAGATTGGAGAGGGTGCAGGTTGGGCTGAGAGACACCCCTCTCCCTGTGCACGAATTTTGTGCACCGGGCCTCTAGTATATATATAAAAGGCTAATATGCTAAGTATCTGTCTGACCAGTAGCTATGACAGGCACTGACCACCAGGGGGGAGACGCTCAACACAGGAGCTGCCAAGCTGCAGTGACTTGGCAGAGGCAGTTCTTGGTGACACACCCTGAAACCAGAGAGGAGGGAGCCTGATTCTTCATGGGGTCGTGTGATTCCACTTTCAGCCATGGGTTATGTTGTTGCTGGGACACTGTTGGCCCTGAATCTGGTTCACTGAACACTTGCATTTGCATTCCACAACCTGTACGACAGCAACTTTGCAGCATGCCCTCTCACACTCCGGGACCCCTTGGGATATGTCAGAGAGTCAGTTTCAGCCCTATCCCTGCAGGCCAGGAGGAGGGACCCCACCTGGTGGAGGAACCTCGCTCAGTCCACAGATGCTCTTTGAGCCATGATGCCACCCCAGGTGCTGCCTGCCAGGGAGGGACCGTGGGAGGTTGGCTCCAGGGCGAGTTCAGCCTGTTTTGCCCAGTCCTGCACCGCTGGCCACCTTCTAATTAATTTTCTTTCAATGTACACAAATCTGTGCACCAGGTCACTAGTAATATATAAATGCCAAGTGGATTAGACCAAAGGACTCATTAATATTGATATATAACAGTGAAAAATTGAAAATATTCTGAATTTCCAACAATAACTGGATATTATACCACATTTTCAAGTAGGCTAATATGTAATATTTTAAAATATGTATAATAAAAATTATTTAATAGTGATAAAAGTTTGCAAATTCATTTGAGATGTAGAAAGAGGAATAAAAAACTATAATCCAATTATGTAAAACAAATAAAAATTTGTATGAAAAATAATGGAATTAAATATAACACTTGTTCTCTCAGCATCATAAGGCTATGTCCCTTTAATTTTTATCTTCATAAATGTTGTCCATTTCCAAATTTTTAAAAAGAAGTTTTATTATCATTATAATCAGAAAATAAGACAAAAGCTTTATATCTTAGACTTTCTTAAATTATATGTTACTTTTGAGTTTGCAGAGAAATCCCATTCTACTTATCTTACTTATAAACCTAATAGTTGATTTTTATCTTACAGAAAGTGAATTTCCATTTTCTACAAATTGTTTTTAAAACCATTATCACCCTATTTCAGATTCCATAGTTTGAATTTAGCTAACATAAAATTTGTCTTTTAAAGAACAAAAAATAGAACTGTGTTTTTTTGCCCTTAATGCCCTAAATGGGGGACACACTTGAATAAATATTAACACATTTATTCAGTCTCATTCATTTGATATTTTGAACTATGAAGGTACTTCTATCATTTTTCAATATGGTATTGACTTGCCATTCCCTGAAGATATCATGCACATTCATATCTTCATGCTTTTGTACATGCTATTCCTTATGCAGGAAATTTCCTTTCCTTTCTTTGATTCCAGATGAAATATAAGTGTCTTTAGCACACAATTTAAATGTAAATACACTATTTTTTGACAACTTTCTAGTCATCCATTTTTTTCTTGTCCCTTTCTCACTTTGCATATACTTCAATGATTCAGTTAGCATTGTTTCTATAACAAATGAGAGAAAATCCATCCTTTCTTTAAGAAAAAGGGTGGCAGAATATTACCTTCATGAACACCTAGAATCAGGTGTTCAGGGATTAAAATTATGTCATCAGGGTTGAGTCTCTATTTTTTTTTTTTTTTTTGGCATTGCTTACCGCTACATTGGCTTCACTCCAGTGTAGGTCTTCTGCTTTGTGGTGGCCAACTGCAACTTTGTGCTTCTATTATTTTGGTAGTAGCTAAAGAAAGCACAAGATTTATTCTTAGATTAAATTGACGCCAGTGCCCTAAGCCAATCACTATGGTTAGGTCTAGATTGACATGATCTAGCTCACCTATCTATCCCTGAACCAGTTTCTGTGCTTAAGAGGAGTAAGTGCTCTGATAGGCAAGGCTTGGAGATGCTGGAAGAAAGCAATGATTCAAAGAAAAAAAAGTTTTAAAAATGCCGAAACCGGTTTGGCTCAGTGGATAGAGCGTCGGCCTGCGGACTGAAAGGTCCCAAGTTCGATTCCTGTCAAGGGCATGTACCTTGGTTGTGGGAACATCCCCAGTAGGGGGTGTGCAAGAGGCAGCTGATCGATCTTTCTCTCTCATCGATGTTTCTAACTATCCCTCTCTCTTCCTCTCTGTAAAAAATCAATAAAATATATTTTTTTTTTTTAAAAAGGGAGATAATCTATAGGGAGAACAAAGAGGGTAAAGGGTGTCCAATATATGATGATGGAAGGAAACTAGACTTTAGGTGGTGAGCAAACAATTGAGTATACATACAAATGTTGTATTATAAAGTTGTATACCTGAAATTTATATACTATTATTAACCAATGTTACCCCAATAAATTTATTTTTTAAAAGAATAAGGTACATTTTCCTTTCCATGGCATGATGAGAATTTCCTTTAGTATTAAAGCAGAACTAGGCATGTAGAAATCTACAAGTTCTTGTCCAGATTACAAGTAAATAATTTCAATTTAAGAACTCATTAGAAATAAAACTCTAAAGTAACTTTTAAATCTATTCTTCTTTACTCAAACAATAGAAGAGTAACCCAAAATGTTTCTGTAGAGTGGTTTATTGGTTAAAGACTTTTCGACAAAAGGAAAGATAAACATTAGGGAAGATAAGACACATGCTATATTTGGTAAAAAAATAAAATAAAGAAAAATAAATTTTCATAGTGTTTCTCAGATGTTACACAAGAATTTTTGCAATGATAGTACTATTGCCGGGTGTGGACTGGGACCAAGGCAGGTCTACCAGACCGGTCTTAAAATAAGATTCTTCCACAGAGTCACCAGGGGAATTGAGGTATAGTGGCAATATCTCATCCACGACCAGGTGGCTCAGGTTTTTCTCACTGTGGAAGAATTCAATCCTCTGGGGCTGTAGGCCCTCATGACCACACCCACACCCATCAGGCCTAGAAAGGCCAGGATCCAGAGATGCAGAACTTCTCTGAGTCATTTCCCCATCTGCACATCCACCACCAAGGCTGATGGTGCCTAGGAGGAAACCAGCGCTATGCTTCACCCTGTGCAACTGCAACACCCAGGCCTGAACAGTTGCTATGGAGAGATAATGCAGGAATGCACTTTAGGTCTTTCTTAAGCTTTGATTATGTTATCTTGGGCTTGGGAAGGGATAGGCTTTCTTTCAAACTATGCAATCTTTTCCCTAATTCTTTGCAGGCTTGTGCTGAGCCCTCTCCTTACCCAATCCCTTTCCTGGATATTCTGGGGTTCTGTGCCCTTATACTATCCTATCCTTTCCCCAGATTTTCCCAGGCTAGACTCCTCCCCTTTATAGTTACTATTTTGGCTTCTACTGCACATACCTCATCAGAGGAATTTCCCCCTTACTGTTTTCTCCCTCCCCTTATCCCCCCAGTAATCTATGGAAGGGGCCAGTTGTTCACTGTGGAGATTGGAAAGCAGGTCTTTCTTGCCTACTTTGGATTGTCCCTTTGGTGGAAGATGTGGCTGTCCCTTGGGGGTATCTGGGAAGCTGCCCTTTGCTAGTTAATCCAGCTTAATTAGATGTCTGGCTCTCTTCTCTTTTGTTAATATCTAACTAGCTGCCTATTATAATAGTACTATCTTATGAACTGTAAAATTAAATGTATTTATACCTTTCTTCTTCTATAAATATTGTATGACTTCTCACCATAAAAACAGAATATATATGTTGGCAAATACTGGAGATTTTTTTTATCATCATACTGAATTCTGTGGATCAATAACTTTGCAACCCAATATTTACAATATCTTTCAAAGAAAGCCAGAAATCGAACAGTGATGCAGTGCTATAAAGTAGACATTGCTATAAGGATGCATGTGAAAAATTGCAGTCTTAGAAACCTTCCATAAACAAAGACTCCTGGCTACTTAGGTTACAATTAAAAGGTCATTCAACCAATCAACAACAACAATGGACCACTAAATCTGCAGGTATGACACCACTCCCCACTCTGCCACATTTTCCATCACATAACTACTGTCAACAATCTGGAAAGCTGCCTGATGCTGTAGCCTCAGCTCTTTTACTTCTGACCTTGCCATACAATCAGCCATAGTACCACTTGTTAGACTGGGACCAAAAGTGAATGATAGTATGTCTGAGATATATTCTTGTTTGGCAGCATTGTGTTTTTTTCTTCCTATTTTGAATATATCATCCCACTATCTTCTGGCTGGCAAGGTTTCTGCTCAGAAATCAACTCATGGTCTTATGGGGGTTCTCTTATGTATGATGAATCCATTTTCTCTCGCTTTTTTTTAAATTGTCTCTGTCCTTGACTTTTGAGAATTTATTATAATGTGTCTCCATGTAGTCTTCTTTGGGATTGATTTTATTTGGAATCCTTTGAGCTTCATGAATGTGGATGTGCATTTCCCTCCTTAGATTTGAGAACATTTTAGCCATTATTACTTTTAAATAAGTGTTCTGCCCCATTCTCTTTTGTCCTAATTTCACTGAGTTGTCTATTTATATTTTCTTACAGCTTGATGACCTTAAAATTTATTTTGAATGCTTGGTCAGTTCATTTGTAGATCTCAATTTCTTGGGGGTTGATTACTGGAAATTTATTGTATTCCTTTGGTTTCATTGTTTTTTCGTGTTCCTTGCTATTTTGCACTGGTATCTTCAAATTTGAAGGAGCAATCACCTTCTCCAGACTTTATGAACTGGCTTGAGTGGAGAAAGACATTCACCTACAGATGAGGGTGAGAGCTCTGGTTGAGAGGGGCATGTGGTGGCACTGGGTCTGGGCATATGTGAGGACACTGGTTCCAGGGGCATACAGGAACACTGATTCTGTAGTCGACTCTGTAGCTCTGGTTGGCAGGGTTTGAGGGAGCAGTGCACAGCAGCAACTCCTGCTCTGGCAAGGGCACAGAGCTTCCATTTGCTTTCCGGGTATGCCACCCTTCCAGTATGTGGATGTGTTCACCAACCTGTAATTGCTCAGAACCTCTTCATTTAGGATTTTTATGGAGGCTTCATTATTTGGGCATGATTGATTCAATAATTGGCCATGGTGATTAATTGAATCTCCAGCCTGTCTCTCCTCTCTGCAGTCAAATGCTCTACCACTGAGCTATACCCCCTGTCTCTCCTCTCTGGAGGTCACAGTGTGGGGCTGAAAATGTCAGCCCTCTAATCACTTGGTTGGATCCCCTGACAACCAGTTCTGCATCCTGAGGGGTGGTCTAAAAGAAACCTCATTAACATAAAGTCAGCTGTGGTTGAAAGGGGATTGTTATGAATATCTAAAGATGCTCCTTTCACATTTATCACTATGGAGCTCTGGAACTCTTTCAGAACTAGGGACAAAAATAAAATTTTAGAACACAAGATGCTCTTATTGCTCTTATCACTTAGGACATCATAAGTGTCAGGAGCCAGGGACTAAGACCAAGTATATTTTTCTTATTATATCACAACATCTCATGAGCCCTTTGTTGCATATTTATATCCTAAAAAAAGCCTTATGCATCACACAAAAGGTCATTATTGCTTCATAACCAAAATACCACCATCAAACCGTTAAAATCCACATTGATGAATTGTGGATCATTTTAAATATAAAGCAATGGGCTTTTAATTGTTCTTGCCATTTAACATGTAGACAACTGGAAGAGTGTTGCTTCCACACTAATATTAAGGAAAAGACAGATGAACTACAAAAGCTTAACTTTTCTTGAGCCATCAGAGACCTGAAGTTTCAGACCACCCAAATAGCCTAAATATCAAAAAGGGATAAGCCTCTTCAAAGAGAGATGAGATGTGTAGATTGGATTACCTTTGGCAGAGCATAAGAGGAGCAGGTGGCTGCCACACAAAGTGGTAAGAAGATAAAAGCTAAAATCTTAACAAATTGTTGGAAAACAAGTAGAGGCTGCTAAGTCAGTGTGTGATGTATAGGGAGCCCAGACAAAAGGAGTTTGCACTCAAAGGCATTTTTCATAGGTCTCTACCAAAGGCATCTTTCATAGGTGCTCATGAGAAACTGGGGCAGGAGAATAGTTCATACAAAGCCCTCCTTTGTGGCACAAGTGCACTGGAGGTGATCATCTGCCACTTAGTGTCAGTCTTAAACTCCAACTTCTGCCCAGCAGACCCTTCTGTCAAAAGAAGCCAAAGACTGAAGCAACAGGGGAGGGAATGGGCAAATCCTGTGGTCTAGGTCACTGGCAAAAACACATTACAGCTCATGAAGTTTGGTTTTACTATTTTCTCTGCCTTTCATTATGTTTGAAATTTTCTTGTAATAGAAAAATAAATTGTACTAGTTTGCCATGAGTTCTTAGTGAACACTTATTGAGTCCTGGTGACCAACACATTATTTTATATTTTAATGCTTATACACCATATTTAAGCTAGTTTCATTTTCTTTGGCGAGGAATATGTTTCAAATATGTCTTTATTCATTTTTTATTCTATTTTATTTTATTGGGGGTAGAAGCATTGTTTATTCCATTTTTAAAATAATATCCCCTTTTATTTTTTGTATATTTTTATTGTTGATAGTATTACAGATGTTTTTTCTTTATTTTTTAAATCTTTATTGTTGAAACTATTATATATGTCCCTTCTTCCCCCCATTAACCTCTTCTAGCCCTGTTGCCCCCTCCAGGCCTTCACCACCCTATTGTCTATGTCCATGGGTTATACATATATGCATACAAGTTCTTTGGTTGATCTTTTTCTACCCACCCACCTCCACCTTAAATGTCAACATCTATTTTTTTTCCCATTTTAGGAAATTAGTGTATTTGAGCTGTCTGAATTCTGTTGTCATTTTCCAGATTTCTCAAAGATTATTGATCCAGATGTTGTCATTACATCTAAGCATGACAGAAATAGTTTTTTTCATTAAAGCAGCACACACAGGTTAAGTTAAAAGAAAATAAAGGTTGTCCAGAATTTAAATCCCCAACACAGATTCAGGGACATTTTCAAATACTCTGGCAAAAAATTTTAAATATGTACTCCTTTAATCATCCACATTTATTTATGTTTAAACAACTTCAGTGAAGGAAAAATTGTGTATAATTTAATAGTAACTACATTACAGATGTGGTTTCAGGGATTTTTATTCAGTAATCAAATTAAAATATCAGATTTATGATTGGATTCAATATCATTAAAGCCACATGGTTTCTTCCAGAATAATGAATTCTGTAAACTATTGTAAACCAAATGCTTTTTATCCACAACAGTTATTGTATATTACTTAATGTGACCTTTGGTGAGAGAAAAGTGGTAGTTTTTGCATAAATATTTTTCCCTCAAAGCTGATTAGAATAGTCCCCCCTTATCTGTAGAGAACACCTTCTAAGATCCCCCCTGGATGCCTGAAACCACAGATAACACCAAACTTTATGTGTTATTATTTTTTCCTACACATACATACCTATGACAAAGTTTAATTTATAAATTAGGCACAGTAAGATATTATCAACAAAATTAATAATAAAATAGAATAATTATAGTAATATACTGCAATAAAGTGATGTGAATGCGGTCTCTTACTCAAAATATTTTATTGTACTGTACTCACCATCCTTCTTCTTATGAAAATGCAACATGATAAACAATACCTATGTGATGAGATGAAGTGAATTACGAAGAACAGTGCACAATTTAAATTTATGAATTGTTACTACCAATTTTTAGTTCTTAATGCCTTCAAGTTTTTCACCAGTCCCCCAGCTTCCCTCCTCTGAGGCAACCATCAGTCTGTTCTCTGTATCTATGAGCCTGTTTCAATTTTGTATGTACATTTATTTTGTTCCTTAGAATCCATAGTAACAGGGATGGAAAGCCTAGCATAGGGAATATAATCAATAATATTGTAATAACTATGCATGGCGCCATGTGGGTCCTGGAAATATTGGTGGGAACACTTTGTAAGGTCTATTATTTAACCACTGTACTGTGCACCTGAAACTAATACAAAATACTATTGAATGTAAACTGTATTTGAGAAATAAAATTTTAAAACATAAAAATAAAAATTATTGTTTATTTCTGGATTTTTCCTTTTAATATTTTTAGACTGTGGTTGATTGTGAGTAGTTGAAACCGCAGAAAGTGAAACAGCAGATAATGGGGTTTTAAACCAGGCTGACTATAACATTTCATTTTTAAAACATCTTTTTCAGGGGTTCCCCCAAAGCTTTATAAATAGGTTCCATTTTCTTTGTTGGCATTTTACTTCATTAGCTAAAATGATACTATTTCCCTGAAGTATGAGTAATTATAATTGGTGAAGATTTGTGCCCTGCTTTGTATCTAGGAGCATTAGTGTGAATACATTTATTTCACACTGATATTGTCTCTTCCAGAAACTCAAGACATCTTTCACTTTACATATTTGCATACTAAACAGCTTAATTATAGGAATCAAATATTATGGTTTTACCTTTTGGGATAGCAATGCAATTCTCTCCATTGATGAAGTTAGGATAGTAGACCAATACCTCAACACTTTTAACAATCATTTTTATTTACTCTTTTTTCTAACTCAAGCTGCAATAGATGTGAAATGCAAATACATATGTAAAATATGTGTCTATCTTTTGATAGATTACTGTTTACCAAAGCACACCCTAAAAAATCATGTGGTACATTGGAACTTTAATGATTTACTATATGTTGCTTTATATATCTAAATTTAGTTTCAGTCAGAATTTGAGAAATGTCAGTCACACAGTGGCAATTATGATCCTTGAATAAAACATCTATAGAAATAACGTTAAGACTTCTTTTAGTATTTCGCGTGACAAGGAGTGTTACATTGGTTACAGGATCTTGCTTAGTTTGGTGCATGTTCACTATCCTAAAATACATTTTACACCATGCATAAGAGTTTGCAGGCCATTGTTTCATATGCATTGCTTCATTTAATCACTGTATGTCACTATTATTTTAATATCAGGGGAACATCTTAATTTTTAAAAAGTAATACAGAGCCCATGTATTACTGCAGTCATGGTTTTCTGCAGTATGCCTTACCCAATTGTTTACTGTCTTGATTGTTTTGTTTCAAATAATTAGGGAAACTGTCAACTTCATTGTTAAAAGAATAAATAAGTTCTGGCACCCACTGTTTTCCTCTGTGGGATTTCCCCCTCCTCCAAATTCATCCAGTGACTGTGTCACAATTTTCAGGTTCTAGGCAATATTCAGGGATTTCACATCTGACCTCAGACCTATTTCCTTTTAAACCTATCCCATTAAAAGCTAGTCTCTAGACAAAAATGGGGATCTTCATACACCCTCAGAGCAAACACCTGCTCCAGAGTTTGATTGTCTCTGTAATACAGCTATCTTGCCATTTGAGACTTAAATTTAATATAAGCTTAGCCATGGTTTTTAATAAAAAGAAACTATACAAACACACACACACACAGAGAGAATTTTAAGGTATTCTATACTAGCAAGGATTTCTCTGAACATCTATCCTATATTGATGGAAATAGTATTATCTTTTAATTTAAAAAAATGCTATATCCACGACACATATAATCAACATTTTGAATTAGCAATGACAATGGATACAGGGGACAAGTGTTATGATTTCATGCTGAGCAATACCATTACAAGATTATTAACACTGGTGTTTAAGTACAATATCACATTTTAAATAAATAGCTAAAAATGTAAGTATCAAAATGTTTTATATATGTTTTCTGTTAAACCCCTAATGCCAATTGAAAATGGTGCATGCAATTATATCATAAAGAAGACTGTAGAATGAACTAAAGGAAAAATATAGCCAAGTGTCTTTGTGCTTAATAAACATCATTGATAAGCCTAGCTTCCTAGTAATGAAAATATTGAAACAGGCTCATACATATTTCTTTGCATAATACCTTTTTTATTTTGTAACCATCCAAGTCACCTCTTCTATTTGACAAAAATGATACTTATTTAAAAGTTTAGCTTTCAGAGCTATGATATTATGCACATAGAATGCCTGTAGAGGCTAAGGAGAGAATAGCATTCATTAGATGTAGAAATTAGTGATTGGAAAAGGCAAAAACCCATGTTTGAGTGAATATTTCAATCACTATTATATAGACACTAGGGGCCTAGTGCACAAATTTGTGCACCTTGAAAGGAACTGTGGACTGAGAGGCTGCGGTGGGTACAGGGGCAGGTCGTGGCCCATCCTCCGTGCCCCCACCTGGCCCCTCCTGCTGTGGTAGCCCTGCTCCCACTGCTGCTGCTCCCATGCACTGATGGCACTGGCCCCACTCCCACCCACTGATGGCGTGAAGCAATTGGGGCCGCTGCCAGCAGCAGGTGCGAGTGGGGCTGGTGCCATCAGTGGGTGCAAGCAGCAGCTGCTGCCCCGATCACCCCTCAGGAGCAGGGGGAGGTGGAAAAACCCTCAGGGGCGATCGAGGCCAGCAGCTGCCACTCGTACTTGCTGACAGCGCTGAGCGATCGGGACTGGCACCTGGAACCAGCAGCAGGTGCGAGCAGCAGCTCCAATGCCAGCTGTGGGTGGAGAGGTGGCTCCAGCACTGGCAGCAGGTGCAGGCGCCAGGTGGGACTGCAGCACGCGGGAGCAAAGAATTTTCAGTAACCACCAGAGGCTCGCCCTGATGACAGAGACTGGCGCCCACATTCGTCTGACACCCCCACTCACCATCCTGCCGTGGCTGACGCCTGCTATGTTCTTTGCTCTGCCTCCTGTTGCTGATGCCTGCCATGTTCCACACGTGTCCCCTGGTGGTCAGTACACATCATAGCGACCAGTTGTTCGGTTGTTTGACTGTTCTGCTATTTGGTCTATTTGCATATTAGGGTTTTATGTATATATAGATAACTCATTTTATTGCACCTCACTTTATTGCACTTGCCAGATATTGTGCTTTTCTCAAATTGAAGGTTTGTGGTAACCCTGTGTCATGCAAATCTATCAGCACCATTTTTCCAGCAGCATTTCATTTTCTCACTTCATGTCTCTGTGTCACATTTTGGTAATTCTTGCAATCTTCCAAACTTCTTCAATATGCTTATATTTGTTTTGGTATTAGATATCAGCATACTTACCATGTTTGGATTTGTTTGGAGTAAGGCGGTACTAAATGAAAATTAGACAGTATGTCAGGGTTTACCTACATTGTTGAATAATTTTAAAAATCTGATTTTAATCATACATGGACTTGGAGATAAATTCTTAGGTATGAATTGAAAAGCAGGAATATTTTCAATATTATGTAATGTTTAGAAAACAAAGACAATCATGGTAGAAATTCAGCTATATTAATGGGTAGATATTCAGCTATATTAATGGTCTAAATACAACAATAAAAAGACAGAGATTATAAAAATGCATTAAAAACATCCAACTATATGTTGTCTACTAGAAATCGACATTAGATATAAAAACACCATATATAGGTTAAAAGTAAAGAGATGAATGAAATATGCCTTTAAATCAAAAGAAAGCTGGAATAGCTATAATTTTAGACAAAGTAAATCTCAGGATGGATAATTACTAGGCATAAAAAAGGGACATATGTAATGTTAAAGGGGTGCATTTCCCAAGAAGACATAACAATTCTAAATGTGTAAGCAAATAACAATAAAGTACCAAAACAGATGAGACAGAAACCAATAGAACTGAATGAAGAAATTGACAAATACACTATTATAATTAGAGACTTGAACATCTTTCCATAATTAATTGATATATCAAATTGGCAGAAAATCAGTAAGAATATACACTGAGTGGCCAGATTATTACGATCTCTGAATGCATAGTAATCTGGCCACTCAGTGTATATCTTGACCAATCATCTTGATCTAAATAACATTTATTGAATATTCCATCCAACAACATTAGAATTTTTCTCAATCTCACATGGAACATTCAAAATATACCACATATTGGGCCATGAAGCACACTTTTAAAAAATTAAAGGAATATAAGTCATACAAAGTATGTTATGAAATCACAGTGGAATTAGATTAAAAACAAAGTTAGCTGGTTAATACTCAACTATTTGAAAATTAAACATATAAACACATATACACATATGCAAACATAAATAATCCATGGGTCAAAGAAGAAATCTCAAGAGAAAATTTAAAAATATTTTGAATTAAATCAAAATGAAAATACAATTTCTCAAAATTTGTGGGGTGCAGTAAAGCAGAGCTTGGAGGGAAATTTATAAAATTAAGTGTACATATTGTGAAAAAAGAAAAATCTAAACTTGATAACCTAAATACAACCCTAAGAAATGAGAGAAGAAAGAGCAATCCTACCTAATAAAATGGTAATATGTAAATTACCATCACTCCGCTATGCCCACGATTGGGCCAGAGGGAGGCACAGGGGGCGGGACTCGGGGTGGCTGGGGTAGCCGATTGTGCCGGCGGGACACTGAGCTGAAGAACAGAAGGGGCCTCTGGGGCAGCGAGCTCATGTCCCGCCGCGGACCATCAAAAGCAGGAGAGCACCAGGCCTTTCATAAGCCTCCACCGCACCCGAGGCTTCCAAAAGGCCTGGTGCACCAGCGGACAGGCACCCAGCTCCCCCGCGATTGAAAGCGAAAGCGTGTAGGGGACCCTACACGTGCATGATTCAATCATGCACTGGGCCTCTAGTTTAAGTATAAAGAAAAAAAGAAACAAAAAAGAACAGAATTCAATGAAATTGAAAACTTGGAATCAAAGTCATTGAAAACAAAAACTAGTTCTTAGAAAAGATTCAGTAAAACAAGCCTATCTGTCTACAAACAAACAAACAAAAAAGTAAGTCTGAATGATGTATAGACTGTTGTTAATAATAAGGTATTAATATTTGTTTATTAATTGTATCAATTGTGCCACATTACTGAGAAATAAAGACTGTGAGGTTTATGGAAACTTTCTGTACTATCTTCATAAATCTAAAGGTGTTCTAAAATTTTAAAAAGTGTGTTAAAAAACAGTGACTAGCTAAGAAACATGTCACATAATATTATGTAATATAAAGTATTTAACATCAATGGCAATAAAAATTGGAAATTAAAATTTATATAAAATATATTTACATAAATGTATATATTATATTCATGTATATATGTAAGTATATCATATATATATGTGTGTATATATTACTATATATATATACATATATATATACACATATATATATATATATGGAGAGAGAGATAGAGAGAGAGAGAGAGAGAGAGAGAGAGAGAGAGAGAGAGAGAGGAAGAGAGAGAGAAAGTGAGAGATAATGTACCTTGTTGCTTGCTGTTAATGGTTTGGGTGGTATTATAGATTTTTTAATAATTGCACTTATTCTCTCCTCTATATCCAGACTCCTTGAAATATTATGTTGTAACTTCTCCCATTAAATTTCAGAGTATTATCCCCCCAACATGAATCTGGACTGGCCTTGAGATTTAAGTTAATAGAATGCATCTTGAGCATCACTGAGCTAGTTCTAAGCCTAGGCTTCAAGAGACTTTGAATGTTCTGCTGTCTTCCTTGTTACTATGTCTAGGGTGAACAAACCCAGGCTAGCCTGTTGCATGATGATAAGTATGTCCCAGTTTCCCTACTATATCCAATGAAGAGCCAACCAATCCCTAGAAATAGAGCTCCTACCTGGCTGCAGATACCAGAATATGTACTACTGAGACCAATGGACCCACCCATCTAATTCCAGGCCACATTATAGACCTATAGAATTGTGAATTATATAGATGGATATTGCACTATTAAGTCCTTAAGTTTTGAGGTGGTTAATTATGCAGCAAAAGCTATTACAAGTTGAGTTTGTGAATTATAGTTTTTATATATAAAACCTATCATCTATATATATAAAAGACTAATATGAAAAGTGTCCCCTCGGGAGTTCAACCAGGAGACCGGGAGTTCGATTGCTCACTATGACGTGCGCTGACCACCAGGAAGCTGCACAGAACATGGTGGGCTATCAGCTGCAGCAGTGGGGTGCTGAGGGACCGAAGGAAGGAGGAGGCGGGGAGGCGGGAAATCTGATCTGCTCTGATCACTGGCCAGGCCTAGGGACCCTGCCTGTGCATGAATTTCGTGCACTGGGCCTCTAGTATTTTATAAATCATTTATAATTAATATTATTCTTTTCTGATACATTTTCCTTACCTATTGGGATCAATATTGAATGGCTGTTTCAGAAAGTGATTCTCATTTCTATTTCCATATTACTAATAAAATATTTTATTAGACTATGCACTGAATACAATTATTACCGTCATTCAAGTAATTGCCACAAACGTGAACACATGTTTATTCCCATTTTATACTAGTTTGTGGTAGCCAATTTCAGTCCATCTGCTTGAGATTTATTTTTTCAAGTTTATTTTAGAACAGTGGTATAGTAAAAAGAAAATTAAACTGGGTGTCAGAAGAATGAATGAGTTCTGAGACTTGGATTTGCCAATCACTAACTCTGAGACATTGGTAATTTACTGTAATCCTCTGAGCCTCATATATTCAGATATAAAATGAGAAAGTTAAAGTAGAAGATTTCTAAGGTCCCTGTCTAGATTTAATATTCTATCAGTCTACAATTGTAAGACATTTAATAATTATATATTTATTTTGTTGCATTATTTAACTTTTTATCATATATTGATGGAGACAGGATAGAAAAGAGGGAAGAGAAAATGAAAAAGTGTGCCCTTTTTGATGCACCTTGCCCTGAACAGTGTGTAGCTTGTGAACTCTTTCTACTGTTCATAATTATTTGATAAAAATGTTAATTTTCTGGTAAGCTCAGAATTTGTTGCTAGACACCAGGACAATAGGGAGAATGAATACCTAAGAAGTTGGTAAGGAAAGAAACCAGAAAAGGAGATCTGAATAGAAATTTATTTATTTAAGTGAGGGAAAGGTAAGCAGTTCAAGCAAGACCTTCAAATAGTAGAGGAGGGACTTGTTTCAGCAAGCCAGGACAACACATAACTGAAGATAAATGATGGAACTTATCTCAAGTGTTAGTGGATTGGGGGAAAGACTTGTAAAAATACAATTCAGGGAAGCAGCTAATTCACAGTTTCAATAAATGAGGAAACTGGGACAAACCATTCTGAAAGTGTGACGGGACAATAAAGAGTCAGCCCTATATATTATGTAAAACTAGATTCCAATGTATTGCTAAGGGTCTAGAATTTATCTATTTACATATTTCTTGCATCCTGAAGTTAAGTATATTTTAAATAGAATATTAAGCCAGGATGATGTACAACTATGGAAGACCACACACACACACACACACACACACACACACACACACACACACACGCACACACACACACACTTCCATGTAAGTATAGTCTGCAGTCTCAGGGTCACAGCCAAATTATTTCTTGTTCACCTGGGTGGAGGTAGCAGAAATGATGAGAGCCAAACAGAACATTTCCCTGAAGCAGTGATTATTTTGCAGTTAGGAAATGAAATAGAAGTCTGCTCTAATATTCTTACTTAGGGACCCATAATCTGAACACACACCAATACTAGGATCCATTTACTTGGCTTTATAGGAATATATCATTTACATTATTAAGTTATTGTCTCCTTTATAAGATTTCTAAAATGAGATGACTCAGATGTTATGGGCATAACAACCTATGTAACAACATGGGACATCATTTGTGTTGTTCTTTTCTTCATAATAAGGACATACTGTATAATAGCTGTGCAACATTTAACCTCCAATTTCTAAAATATTATTGAATACTGCATCCGGTTTCATAGAAAATCTGATTTCCAGCATCCAATTGTATATGTTTCTCTGATTCATTTATTTTCACAGAACCTACACTAAGCCTATCTCCAAATATTTTGTATGCTGTTTACTACATTAATAACTTGTGTTAGCCTGGCTGCGGTGGCTTAGTGGTTGAGCATCGACCTATGAACCAGGTCATGGTTCAATTCCTGGTCAGAGCATATGCCCAGGTTGCGGGTTTGATCCCCAGTAGGGGGCATGCAGGAGGCAGCTGATCAATGATTCTCTCTCATCATTGATGTTTTCATCTCTCTCTCCTTCTCCTTTCCTCTCTGAAATCAGTAAAAATCTAAAAAAAAATAATAATTTGTGTTTCTGTATTTATAAAGTTGCACTTAGTGGACAGAAGTGCTTCCTTCATACATTCAATAATTTGATAACATTTAATGTTACCCAATCTCAGCTGGAAAATGTTGCATGAAACACATAGGAATTTTTACTAATAATAACGTGAACACTTTCTACATGTAATTTGTGTGTGATTAATGACTGTGTGTCCCTTAGCCCTCTAACCTCTGGATTCATTCTTTCTTTAATATTCAAATTAGCAGGTAAATCACAATACTACTCCCTGTGTCTCTTAATTTGCTTACGTGGGCTGTAAAGTGGAAGGCTGATGCTTTTCATGGGTATCTTTTACCCTATTCTCCCTATTAATCCATTTCCTACCAAACAAACAACACTTACCAAGTGTTGGACATATATCAGGTTTATACTGAAGATTTGGAGCAACATAGAGGGATTAGAGCACAACAGAAAAACTTAAAATTTAGCATCAAACAACACTGTTCAAAAACTTTACTAGGAGTTGGCTGTCACTAAGAGTTTCTTGGTGGCTGTATCCTTTCCTTAGGAACCTATTACCTTTTCAGGTTTCTTTCTGTCAATCTCCCAAGACTCATTTCCTTCACTTTAATCTGCACATGGGCATCCTTTCACTCTTTCTTTCAGGATATCTGCATGAACTCAACATGTCCTTTACTCTCTTAGGTAGCACCACACATTTGGATATTTTAGTGCTCAAAGTACACTATGTGTTTTTTTCCTGAAACAAAAAATGTGGTATTCACCATTGAGGAGATTGTTGATTTTCCCTTAGAACACAGCAGCAAATCAGACATTCTGTTTTCTAAATGGCACTTTTCCCATCTGGCTACATATAAAAGGAGACTTTATGACCCAGAAATTCACAGGTGTGTACATGATATCCTTGTCTCATTGGGTGCTACATGTTAGACTATTTATCTAGCTTGCAATATCTTAAGAAGTTTCACCTCAATATTCAATCTCTCCCATCTCTATGAACATGAATATTCCCAGCTCCAGTTGCTCCCAAAAAGGTCTGTCTTTTCTCCTTGTTGCCCCAATCACCTACCTCCCATTCACAACATTTCTAGCAATTGCTTTCCACCTTTCTCCCCCAGGAACTACTTGGCTAAGTGGTGATTTTAAATATAATGTTGTTGTGAGGAAAAATATATTTCAAAAGACCAAAATAGGCCTTGCTGTTGGTGTTCAGTGGTTAGAGCATAGGCTCACACAATGAAGGGTAGTGGGTTTAATTCATGGTCAAGGGCATGTACCTGGGTTGCGAGTTTGCTCTCTGCCCCTGGTTGAGGCACATGCAGGAGGCAACCAATCTATGTATCTCTCTCACGTCAATGTTTCCCTCTCTTCCCCTTTCTCCCTCCCTTCTATTTTCTCTCTGAAAAGCAATGGAAAAAATATCCTTGGGTGAGGATTTAAAAAAAGGTCAAAATATTATGTATGGTGATTGCCAGAGGGAAAGGGGAGTTGGGGAGGTATAAGTGGGTATAGGGGAGATAAATGTTGATGGAAGGAGAGTTGACTTGGGGTGGTGAACACACAATACAACATACAGATGATGTATTGTAGAATATAATCATATTAACCAACATCACTCCAATAATTTCAATAAATAGATAAATTTAATTAATTAAATAACTAATTAATTAAAAGGAAAAAACTAAAAAAGAAAAACTTTTAAATGTTTCAAATGTCATATGTAATAAAAAGACAATGCACATGGTAATCTCCAAGAAAGAAAAAGATACTTTTTTAAAAGGTACAGTTATACCTCACTTTATTGATGTTCCTGAACTATTATGTGTAAATTTAATTCCTATAAATTAAATTAGTTTATAAAATGAACTTTTATGCAAAAATTGATGTTTCTACCTGAATAAAGTTAGTTATACTTGGTTAATATAATACTCTTCTTGAGAAATTAAAAGGGGATGATTAAAAGTTGACTTCCTTTGTGAAGATAAAATATGCTTTGTCATAATGACTCCCTTGCACACATTTGATTAGTTTAGAGATAAAGCTAAATTCAGGAATAAATTTTATTTGTCTTTCATTAATATGTAATGTACAAACAACACAATGCACAGATCTTAAGTGTTCAAATTGATGTTTTCACAATTGTAGTCACCAATGACATGAATATGTCTCATTTTGAAATCTCCAGGAATAACAGATCTTTCCTAAAATGTGTTATTTTACTGTTTTGATTACCATCAAGAGGCAGCAGTAACTGTTAAGACAAGGGTTTGAATCCTGATACTAACACTTAAAAGTTATATTATCTTGGATAACTTGTTAAGTATTTTCTGCATCTGTTTTCTCATATGTCACACAGGGCTAATAATAGGTTTAATGAAGGAACTAAATAAGATAATATATGTAAAGGAATTCACTCAGTGCCTGAGACACAAATGATTGGTAGCTATTTGTTATTAGTGCTCTTTCTAGCTGTAAAAAGCCCAATGCTAAGTTAGAGAGCTCCAATATCATAGACAAATATTTTTTGTTGTTGTTGATAAAGGTCAAAGTAATAAGATTGTGTACTTTGAAACTACAATATATCATGACTTATGCTGAAATTCAGCCACCCTGGCAGTTGACTTTGGCAGACTTTGAGCAATTCAACTTCCCTAAAATGGTAATAGACAGAAAAGATTGAAATGGATAAAGTATTCTGTGTCTGATATATATGTATGTGTATATATATATACATATATATATACATATATATATATATATATATATATATGTATATATATATATACACATACATATCTGATATATATGTATGTGTATATATATATATATGTATGTATATATATATATATATATATGTATGTATATATATATATATATATATATATATATATATATATATATATATATAAATTATTGGGTCATGGTGAAGCATAGTGTGAAGCAATTAAGATTCACAGTAAAATCTTAATGCCAAGACTTGGCATTGTGGTTTGGCAGACTTGAATTGCATAATGTTACTTTCCCAACCAAATACCTAAAGCTTAAGATTTCTTAAATGTAGGATTCTTCAACTTAAAAAAAGTTTAACTAATTCTATACAAAAAATTGATGTTATATTGTTTATAAAATAATTCAACTACAGTGAAATGGAGGAAAAATCAATGTAATTTACTCCATTAATCTTTAGAAAATTTAATAGTCAAGTTTTTAGTTCAAAATAAAAAAAAATGTTGAGTCATTGTTGTCTTTCAACGTCTTTCAACCTGAACCTAGCACAGCGACAATATTTTTACTACTGGAATAGTACGAATTTTAGTCGACTTTATTATAGACATTCAAATTAAAAGCTATTAAGAGAGATAAAAGGGTATAGATATATATTCTAAGGTACTTTAATTAAATTCAAAAGTCAGTAATAATGGCAAAAAGTCCGTGCATCTCAATAAAACATAAACATCTATGAGAGCATATACTAATATTTTATGAGAAAAATACTCATAAGACTGATCATGACACCTATTCCCAAGAGTTTAACAATTTTCCATGATGTAACTTTAACATGGTAATCCCTAGTTAATTTTTTGCTTTTCGAGTGCACAGTGTTTGCTTGTTTTTACAAGAGAATGAGTTTAACTTGAAGATCATCCAAATTTTCTAGATGATTCCTTCTCTCAAAATATGCAGTTGGGCTAGGAATCTCAAGATCATGGTTGTTTTTGTTTTCTTTCTGATATACTAGAGGCCTGGTGCACGAAATTGGTGCATGGGGCAGGGGGGGAGGGTCGTTCCCTCAGCCCGGCCTGCACCCTCTCCAATCCAGGATCCATAGGGATCAGGCCTAAACTGGCAGTCGGACATTACTCTCGCAATCCGGGAAGACTGGCTCCTAACCACTCACCTGCCTGCCTGCCTGATTGCCCTTAACTACTCTGCCTGCCTGCCTGATCACCCCTAACCGCTCTCCCCTGCTGGCTTGATCACCCCAACCACTCTGCTTGCCTGCCTGATCACCCCTAACTGCCTCTACCTCAGCCCTGCCACTGTGGCTTTGTCCAGTCTATCCAGTCTAATTAGTATATTACCCTTTTATTAGTATAGATAAATAGTCACAAGATATTTTTAAAGACAAATGTTTCAGATATTATCAATTACTATTTATTACACTTTAATTAGTATACTCCTAGAGATGCTCAATTATAATAGCTGTTAATATTTCTGAAAGTTAAATTAAGATTCTACACTGTTAGTGAGCAAACTCATTAAAGACATGAAAGGATGACAAGATGAAAAAGGATTTACATTTGTAGAATCTCCTATAAAATTATTAGAAGTGACAGGTTCCTTTTTTTTGATGCTGGAATCAAGGTTGCATGGCTAAACCATAGTGACACCATGGTTGGATTTTGCATAGTTGAGAACTAATAGGAAATTAATCGAGTGTAATACAGTCCTATTGAATTGGGTATAATGGTGCAACTTTAATGTGTAAGAACAGAAGGCATAATTTCAATCTTTGTTTAGTGTCTTGGACAGCCAACCTCAGTAGCATCTAAGTATGGTCAGAATTAAAAATGTGATGGATAGTACCACAGCCCCTTCTTGACAGCTTTTCTGTTCAAATACAAATTTCTGTCACAGCCCTAGAAAGTTTGAAGGAGAATTCAGAGATGAAATATTGTAGCTGCAACAAGCCCAGTGTGAAGCTATTATGTTTTGAAAGACAAAATAATTACAAATTGTACATCTCCTAGACACATATCTGTATTAATAATGCATAGTAATAAATAGACTGGAGTATTCTAATTAAGTGCTATTGAGCAGTAAAGTTTTGGAAAACTTAGGGTTATGAATCTGTCAAGAAAACATCAATGCATATGTGTAGTTTCCAATATCTGTACCTGTTTTAGGCAAATAAATATTTGAGACAGTTGTGAAAAAATCATTATTTATTTGAGCTTTCATAATGTCTATTCAGTACATTTTAAAAAATAAATTTGAGGTAATTCTAAGATGTTTATAAATACATCCACCCCACACCTAACCCATGAAAATGTTATGTTCATGTACCAAATCATTGTGAACTTCACCGAAGATTATCTTTCTAGAAGGCTGTTTTTCATGATGGTACTGTAGCATTGTTCTTCCAAGTAATTTTTCTTAAAAATATTGAAGGGATCTTCCTGAAAATAAACAGCAAGTAACTTCAACTCTTACATTTATTTCATAATAGAAATACATTCTGCAACAACTTCCAATTTTTTTCTAAAGTGATGTATGTCTTCCTCTGTTGTTTCATCAAGTAAATTCATTTTTATCGCAATAAATCAAAAGATTAGTGTTCAGTTTTCAGCATCCTAAAATATTAAGTTCTACTATAACTTGAGAAAGAAATGAACAGAGTTCAACTGGATTGAGCATAAAATCATTTATAGAATTATTTTTTCATGAACCAAAAATAACCTGCCACCCTTGCTGACAAATGTCTTTGAGTCTGGGAACCAAGCATCCCACAAGGACATTGCATACTGTCAGAGCACTGATTAATCAAGCACTGTATTTTATTTCTGATAATTTTTTTGCAATGAACATTTCCATTGCAATGCATTAGTTGTCCCCTATGTTGGAGTTACCACATAGTTAATATTAACCAATTAATATTGAATGCTTACTATGGTTAATACAGAAATATAAGTCAAGATATCCTACCTACAATGGCCTAAAATTTTCTCAGAGATTTTTTCCCATAAAGATAATAGATACTTTGAGTTGAAAGAAAATCAGAAAAATAATTTGAAGTTTAAATAATAGAAAATGTTGTTGCCCATTTGTTCATACAACAAATATTGAGAATGCATTATGTGCCGTTCATTGAGTTGGTTTTTAGGGACAATCAAACATCTATTTATTCATCATTCAGCAGTTATTTATTGAACATTTACATATACATGGTTCCATGCTGAGGTTTTGAAGATGAGTATGGCACAGACTATTCCATGAAAAGACAGAGAGAAAAGGGAAAGTTTACAGAATGTACCTATAGCTATAACCCAATATGTGATACGATGTATCAAGAAAGATACTCAAGCCCAGCTAGTATGCCTTAGTGTTTGAGCATCAACCTATGAACCAAGAGATCATGGTTCCATTCCAGGTCAGGCCACATGCCGGGATTCTGGGATCGATCCCCAATGGGGGGCGTGCAGGAGGCAGCTGATCAATGATTCTCTCTCATCATTGATGTTTCTATCTCTCCCTCTCCCTTCCTCTCTGAAATCAATAAAAAATATTTTTAAAAGAAAGAAAGATATTAAAAATGCTATAGGAGTTTAAAAGTGGGAAAGATTACCAAGAGAGCTTTCATAGCAGATGCATAGAAATAGTGCTAGAATATGGACAGGTGTGACTTATCCAGGGGGAAGCCATTCAATTTATAGGTATAACATAAATTAAGTGACAGAAGAAGGCAAGTTCTCCCCATGCTCATGGTGCAATGATTATTCCAAGTCTTTCAAGAGTACAAGAAAAATATACAAATAGTAAAATGCTTGTGGGAAAACTAGGTCTGGAGCAATAAAAATGAGCAACTATTCCTTATTTGTCTAGAACTAAAGGGTTTTCCTGGGACACATATTTTTTTATCTTAAAAGTGGAACAGTCCTGGGCAAACCTAAAATTAAGCACTCTAATACTGGTTAGAAATTATTAACAAAGCCCAATATAATGACAAATACATTATTTTCTGTGTATATAGCATTCACAAATATTAATTATCCCATGTTGATTTGCTGGTCCTATAGGGAATGAAGTGTCTCCCTAGCTTCTGGGAGGCAGACTATACTTCTAAATCCTTATTCTGGCTAGCATTCACACAAAGTTCCAAGGACTTCGAATTTCAAGGGGGTGTGATTCCCCTGGGCAGTTTCTTGCACTGCTACACCTTTATTTTAGAACTAGAGGCCCAATGCACGAAATTCATGCAAAAGTAGGCCTTCCTTCCCCAGGCTGCTGGCACCGACTTCCCTCTGGAACCCGGGACCCAGCTTCCCTTGCAGCCCAGGCTTCGGACATGTTGTCTAATTAGCATATTATGCTTTTATTATTATAGATTGTGATAGAAAAGTGAAAGTCTGTTCATTCAACTTCTTACAGTATCCTGCCCCATCTCCTCTAATTTTCTTGTGGAATTTTTCTGAGTGTAACACTGGTAAGCTTATATATATTAATAGAAGTTGGAGAACCAATGAATGTTTTCTGAATATTTTTTGATTGCTTTATCTCTGCTGGCTTTGAAAATTACACAAGTTCCTCTTGGAGCTCTTTTCTCACTGTTATGTCCTGGTTTGCTTCCTACCTCTTTGGCTGTTCTTTCTTAGTCTTCTCAAAGTCCTTTCCCCATTCCTCCCTTAAATGTTATTTCTTCATATTCTTCCTGGAGAGTCTAACGTGCTCCTTTATCTACAATTACCATCACTATTTTTGGGATATCTATCTCCAACCCAATGTTCTCTTGAGTTTTAAATATGAAAACCTTATAGTGAGTTTGCTTGTCTGTTTCCCTCACTAGACTATGAGCCCTTTGAATTTTACACACTTTTATCTCCAGTATCTAGGTAGCCAAGCACATGGTAGATATTCAAGATAAATTTTTTAAGGCACGAATGAATGGTAGCATTGTGAACATAATTGCACTTTGGGAAACTGAATCTTGAAGTAGTTTGCAGGATGTGTCAGAGTTGGCTTGAGAAATGGGTTGGATTTTCCTACTTTTGTTTTTCACTATACATATTAGTTATTCTTTGCTTAGACCTACAAAGAAATAGGACCCTATTAATTCACATACTCTTGCAGAAACACAGACCACATACACTTACACAAGCACATTTGTGATGCTCTTTCTACAATTCCTCTTATGAATACTTTGAGGAAACCAAGCAATTTATAGACTCCTGTGTCATTTCCACTTCTATCTGTTTTCCACACCCAAGGAAAGCTTATCTTACATGTCTGTTTGTTTTTCATGTTCACATGGCAACTATCACAATTACAAGTCTACTGTCTAAGTGATGAACAGACACTTTTTAAAAGTTAAGTTCTATGTGATGAGCTCTGGTTAAATGATGACAAATGAAAAAATACACTCTCTGATTCACAGAATCAAAAAGGGCCTGTGAAAACTTTTACTTTGGAGTGTATTATCTTTTCCTTTCTTTGATGCTTTTAGTCTTAAACTTATTTTATTGAAAAATAAATTTCCATTGTTTACAACTAAGGAACAATTAAGAATGTTATTTTGTAATTTATATCTTAAAATAGAGGTTATTTATTCTTTCAATAAATATCTGTTACACATTTATTAAGTATAAGATACTGTGCCATGTCCACATTATAAGGCATTAAGAACTTCCTTCATACAGTACACATAGTTCAGGTTACTGCATCAAGGCCTGACTCAGTCATTCTCCTCTTTGCCCCAAAGAAAAAAGATGAATAATATTGGTATATTGAGCACTGTTTTAATTAATATTATTGCAATCCAACAAGTATTTGAATACTTAGAATGTGCAAGACTTTATAATGGATGTAATAGAGAAAGTTTAAGGTTGATAAAACCTATATCCCATCTTTTAAAAGTGAAAAAAATAAGTACATTTTACATTTATTGAGCCTTTACCATGTTTCACCCAATGTACCTAGCATTTACATACATTACCAAAACCCACATGAGATGGTTACTATTTTTATCTATGCTTTATAGATGAAGAAACTCAGACAAAGACATTTCTCATGTAAAGTCTCAGAGCTAGCATATAGAGGAGCTAGGATTTTCATTCAGGTCTTTCTGAATCCAGAGGCAGTATTCTTAATGCATAATACTACAAAACATTTCCTAGCATGAGAAAAAAAGATGCATGAACAAGTAATATGGTTTAGGCGAGATTGTGAAATATCAATAATAAAGTTTTCACCAAAGTACTATGGAAACACAACAAAGAAATCTGGGAAGACTTCATGGGGTAAGGCTTAATTTAAAATAAATCTCTAATAATAATAATAATAGCTAACACTTTTGAGCAACTACAAATTGCCAGATACTTGTGAGGTTCTTTAGGCATACCTCTTATAGCCTCACAATAAAGCTAGTAACAAGTTATTTTACACTTGAGGAAACAAGGGCTCAGTGATAAAAAAAAAAACAAAAAAACTTGTCCATGGTCTTATACCTAAAAATGGCAGATCTAGCATTTTAAAAAACAGCCCCTCCTCTCCTCTCCAACCTATTCATTTTTCACTTCCCTCCACTGCTATTCATAAATATGGTTTTGACTTATTTAGGCAGTGTTCATGGGGAAAGGCACAAATTTAAGGCTAATTTTTTTTTGAATGAGTAATCACTTTTAGCTGGAGTATAATGGTACATTATGGGGGAGGGAGGAAGAGTAGTAAAAGATATAGCTAAAATCTCATTTAGGTTAGATTGTGGCAGGCTTGAAACATCCACATTAGAATTTTGTTAGACAAGGTACCGGTACATTTAGAGCAGAGTATTAGGTAAGTTGGTAAGGGATAAGTTGGTAGGGGAATCAGTGAATAGTCTCCTGTAATAATTCAGGCAAGGAATAAAGACTGCCAGAATTAGGTGATTAAAATGGCAATTGAAATTAACAGAATGATGCTAGAAATTGTGTGAAGAGAATGCATTGACAGGATTTGTCCCCAATGTCATCTTCCTTAACCATTCTTTTCTAAGATTATGTCATTTCTGTATGTAAATTTTCTGATGAAAATATGTTTCAGTGGAACACATCTTCTTCACTAAATATTCATGTTTTTAGTTCATTTTGTTGAGTTTTGGAATATTTAAGGCCACAAATCTATGCAGACTGCTTTCTCTAAATGCACAGTCATCTTAATAATATGTATTTAAATTAAAATATACAATTAAAAATTAGCTAAAGTATTGAAGATAACATTATAACAATTACATGGATTGATTTGGCACATTCATTCTTTCTTACTTTTATCACAAAGAAGTACTATATCTAATATTTCAAAATTCTTTACCTGTTTTGACATATCCTCAGCTCTCTCTTCTTATGTTTTTAATCCACACCCAAAGATATGTTCTTATTTCTTTTACAGAAAGAGGAAGGGAAAGAGAGAACCATTGATGTGAGAGATAAACATTGATCAGCTGCCTCTCATATGCGTCCCCACCAGAGCGAACCCTCAACCTAGGTATGTGCTCTGACTAAGAATAGAACCTACAACCTTATTTGTATATAGGACAATACTCCAACCAACTAAGCCACTTGACCACGGCTAGCTCCTCTTTTTTTATCCCCGGATTCCTAAGAAGAACTATACATTTATGTTGTATTTTTTCTTCGAATTTATGCTTGAGTTCCCTGAAAACTGATATTTATCCCCATCAATATACTAAGGCTAGTTTTTCAAAGTCAGCAGTAATCTCCAGTTTGCCAAAGACTTTGGTCAAATCTTAGTCTTTATTTTATTAGATTTATTAGTAATATTTGACACAGTTGATTGCTGATCCACTTCCTTTGGGTTCCAGAACACAACATTCTCCTTGTTTTTCTCTTATCTCAATTATCTCTTATTCTCAGTATCATTTGCTTAATTCACTTCCTCTTCTCAGCCTCTAAATATTGGATCTCTCAGGGAGTCAGTCATCATGTGTCCTCTTGACTTCACTAGTTAGACTCAATTATTTGATGATCTCATGTAGTCCCATGCTTTTAAATGGCATCTACATTTTTGAAATTTATCAAAGTAGCCATGAGCTTCAGTCCATTCAAATCTAGACTCTTATATCCAGTTACCATTTTGATAACTAATAAGTATTTCAATCCCTACATTACAAAAAACTGAACTGTTTATATCCATGTCCCCATTCAGAAACTTGTTAGCCCTGCAAAGTAAATTCAGTCAATTGCTTAGGCTAAAACTTAGATGTCATCCTTGGCTACTCTTGTTCTCATGTCTTTCCCATCCAATTGCCATCAGTTTTATCTTCAAATTTTATCTGAAATTAAAATTCTTATTACCATTTGCAATATTACAATTCTGGTCAAAGACACCATCTTTCACCTGAATCACTGTTATTAGCCTTCCAATTGCTCTCTCTGCTTCTGCCCTCTCCCTGTTATAGTCTTTTTTCTAACACAGTATTCAGAGTTATGAATTTAAATCTAAATTTATGAGTTTAAATCTAAGTCAAATTGAACCTATCCTCTGCTCAAGACACTGCAATGAATTTGTGGTAGCTTTAAAACACACTACAAAAAATTTGGCACTTCACCCACCCAGTGATGAAATATATGTCCTCTCACCTCGAGTTGGCTTGTATCTCATTTGACCAATACAGTACTGCAGAATGATGCTACATGACTTCCTAAGGTAGGTCATGAAAGGTTATGCAGTTGTCACCTTGATCAATGGAATACACTCTCATTGCTTTTAGCTGCCACGAAAGAAATCCAACTGCCCTGAGTTTGCTGTGCTATGGTTGACAGTCCTAGCTCAGCCTAGCTTTCCACCCATACCCCAAAGGTGCTAAGTATGTAGGCAAAGCTTTCATGGTACCTCCAAATGAGTCCATCTTCAAGCTGGATGCTAACAAATGCCATGCATCAATGATACATGGATCAGAAAAAAAATCACCCATTTTGTTTATTAGATTCCACATATAAGTGAGGTCATATGGTACTTGCCTTTCTCTGACTGGCTTTTTTCACTTAGTATAATGTTCTCCTAGTCCATCCATGCTGTTGCAAAGGGTACGATTTTTTTTTTACAGCCAAGTAGTATTCCATTGTGTAAATGTACCACTGATTTTTTCTTATCCACTCATGTACTAATGGACAAAAATAAACTAACAAAGCAAAATAGAGACAGACTCATAAATAGAGAGCAGGCTGACAGCTGTCAGGGTGTGGGTGCTGAATGGGGGAGTGGAGGGATTGAGGAAAAAAAAAGAGAGAGAGAGAGAAAGAATTCATGGACACAGACAACAATGTAGTGATTCCGGTGGGAGTGGTGAAGGAGAGTATAGGGGAGATAAATGGTGATGGACAGATACTTGACTTGGGGTGGTGAACACACAATACAGTGTACAGATGATGTGCTATAGAATTGTGCACCTGAAACCTGTATAAATTTGTAACCAGTGTCACCCCAATAAGTTCAATAAAGAGAAAAAACAACACCCAGCCAAGCCTTGCTTCCATTCCTGATCCACAAAATCATTAAATACAGGGTGGAGCAGCCCCGCCAGCATGACTCAGAGGTTAAGCATTGACCTATGAACCAGGAGGTCATGGTTCGATTCCTGCTCAGGGATATGCCCAGATTGCAGGCTTGATCCCCAGCAGGGGGTGGGTAGGAGGCAGCCAATCAATGATTCTCTCTCATCATTGATGTTTCTATCTCTCTCTCCCTCTCATTTTCTTTCTGAAATCAAAAAATATATATATTTAAAAGGAAAATATTTCACTCTAGTATTTCTTTAAAAAAAAGTTAATTTCAGGTAGAGTTAACATGACAATTTTGAGCTCCAATAAGATTTTTTGTGTGTTTTACCTTGTTTTGGGTCTTTATGAACATAGATTTGGATAGGGAAGAGTCAGCTTGAAGAAAAGGATTCAGGAAAAGGGAACAAATGATTTAGAAACTAATTATTGACATCTGATGATCCTACAATGAGCTAAAGTGAAAATTAGTATTTTTGTTCCCTGAGCTAATTGAGACTGCATTTTATAAGTCACACTTGGTGTAATGAAGAATGAGGTCAAGTTGTGCAATGTCTGGGTGACATACAGCACAATGGAATGTCTAGACTGTAGGTCCTGAGGTCTCCATGGAACTTTGGAAGCTTCATTTAACACAAATAATTTCTATGTACTTTTTGCATTAGCAACAGCTGTACTTATGCATTTCTAAGTGATCTCTGTCCTCCAATAGCATTTTTTTCATCCTTTTGAATATGCTGTTGCCCTCTCTCCTTATGTGTTTTTTGCACTATGAACTTTTTCTGTCAACATGATGTATTTTAAAAGTAAATAATTTACGGGGCATTGAGGAGGAAGAATGGAGGGTTAACTGTGTACAAAAACCTGTGCTCTTGAGGTTTATTATCTGTGAACCTTTTAGATAGAATTATAGCCTTATATTCACTGAGTGACCTAAAAAAGAATCAGATGAATACTAAATGGCCTTTTCTTCAGATTTTTAACTATAAAAGTAAATTAAATTGTACATGAAAAATAAAGGAAAAATACAAGTTTAATCAGATGCCTTCACTGAACATCAAAACATATCCTAACTAGGCCAGTTCAGATCATCTTCTTAAGAAAATTGACATTTGTCATCACTCTGTGGTTTTTAGTTTCCAAGGCCAGACTACAAAACTAGCTACTAAGACTACAATTCATGGGAGCTTACAATGAACCTCTAGATTTCCCATAAACTTGATGAGCTCAATTAAAGATTATAGCATGATTCTTCCTTTAACTATTCTTTTTTTCAAATAAAAGTAATTATTAGTAAGCAAAACTACTTATAAACATTTATGAGCACTATGGATCAAATTACATACAGCTTTGAGTATGATTTCATAAACGGGATGCTAAATTAAAATTAATACAATTAAAACTGACAAGTCGTTTTTGAAATCCACTATGTGTTAAGGTAATTTCTACTTAATCCGTCTGATTATTGTTGTATTGTGTGACTTTAATAAAGTGCACAATTTACCACTTAAATATGATTTAATGAGTTCCTACTATGTGTCATGCACTGTACTAGAAATTAAGGATGCCAAGATTATGAAGTCATGTCTCATAACCTCAAATTTAAAAATAACTGAATGTTTAAATTATTGGGGAGAGGGTACTACAAGCTCTTCAAGATAAATACTTGCATGTGGATAGAATATCTCTATAAAGATTTGTAGGAAACTAGTAAAGTGGTGGTCCCTGGGGTGGAAAACTAAGTAGATAGGGAAAGTGCAGTGAAAGAGACTCCCTTGTCATGTATATTTTTTGTTTTTGGAATTTTGTATGAACAAAAGTTAGTATGTATTTAAAATATAAAATAGTTTCCGTAAAAATATTTTTAAATGTATATGCTGGCAATACTACCCATGTCTGATCCCATCAAAATGTGCCTGTTAAAGTCACAGGTTAACTTTTTAGGCTTAGGTGACTGAGCAACATCCAGGTAAAGAGGACATTAAGTAGGTGGAGACATAGGTCTGGAACTCAGGAGAAAAGGTTGTGGAATAGAAATATAGATTTAGATAACTGCAGGTTATCTAATTATCCATGCAAGTAGCTAAGATTACTCAAAGTAAGATAATGTATGGACTTATAAAAGATACTATATGGAGACAAATAGGAGCCAGAAAAGAACATTGAGAATGAGTATGATGAATGTATGAATATCTACAGAAATAAGATGAAAAAAATAGGAGAGTGTGGAATGGACAAGACTCAAATGTTGTTAAGACATCAAAAAGAACTATAAAGAGTTGATTATATGTAATTAAAAACAAGGGGGTTGGAGGACATTTACTACAGTAGTTTCCATGATATCCTTAGAGAGACAGGCAGGCAGATTACACTGGCAGGAAGAATGTAGATTATAGCAAGTGAAAAAAATCTCTTTCAAAGTTTAGCTATATAAAAGAAAAAGATTAGCAATTGGAAGTGTTGTTGTGTTGTTGTTTTTTTAATGAGATATATTTGGTTGGGAAGGATGCCTTAGAAAGAAATATACTGAAGATGATGAAGTGGGAGGGGGTAATTCAAAGCAAATTTATCTGAGATCCAGAAGGAATGATATCCAGTTTATTGTTGAAGAAGGTATTAGCCTTTGACAAAAGGAAAGATACCTCTTCTAAGCTAACAGAAGAAAATATACATATTGGAGCAGAGAAATCTATAGGCTTGTTGACAGCAAAGAGGTAAGGTTATCTGTTTAGTAGAGGACAGAGGAGTTAGGATGAGAAGTTTGGAGAGACTGGAGAAGGTTTAAATCATTGCAATGGTGGACAAGGCAGAACCAACTAGAGATGCATAAGAAATTCCTTCTAGGCCCTGCAGAACCAGCTTAGATTGAAGACTATGGATTTACGTGGCATTAACTTGCATGTTTACATAATATTCCTCAGCAGTGATCAAGTGGTCAGTCAACTAACCAGATTGAAGTGGAAAAAGATAACTGGATTGATACATGACAGATAGATATGATGAAAGGGCAATACAATAAGGGAGCTGGAAAAAGCCTGTGTGCGTGTGTGTGTGTGTGTGTGTGTGTGTGTGTATGTGACTGCCTAGTGAATATTTCCTAAGGAGTTGCATGGGCATCTCAAACACAAAACTGACTAAGTCTAAAACTATCATCTGGCAAAATCTTGCTCCTCTTCTTCTATCTTTACATCTTCATAGTAGTTCAAGTTGCTCAAGGAAGAACCTTGTAGCCAACTGAGTTTTCTTCATTTTCCACATTTGCAATGTTTGTCCATGCTGTGAACTTTTATACCAGATAACCTTCTGCCTTAAACTTCTTTTCCCCACTTCTCTGCTGTTAAAGACCTTCCTATTTCAAGGCTCAGATCAAGTATCACTTCCCCTATAAAGACTCCATCATCCCCCCATTTCTACCAGAGTTAACCACTTCATCTTCTTGGATCCCAGTATGCATTGTAAAACTTCTATTATAACTCTTATATTGCTCTCAGTTTTTTTATATGACTTTCCTTGATTGTAAGCTTGAAGAAAAGGGACTGTATTAACCAATGTCACCCCAATAAATTTAATGCAAAAATAAAATAAAACATAAAAAAGAAAAGAAACTGTATATTTTTCTTCCTTATGTATCAAGAATAAGTGATTGATACATTTCTTGAATAAATTATTTTTAATAAATGAATGAAGAAATCCAATCTGAAAATGATGCTAAAATATGAAGGCTGATATAATGAAGAAAATTGATTAAAAACAAACAAAAGAATTGCTGGTACTTTTTATATCAACTATTTGACATTTCAAATTTACTTCAGAGTAGCAAAAAATTTGACATATTTAAATGACATACAATAAAGCTGAACTGTATCAAGAGTAATTCATGATTATTTAGCATCTTGAGCTAAAAAATTATATCTAATAATTATTAAGAAAATCATTTCTCCTCATGAAAGCAATGTAAGCCTTGCTTAAAAATATTAAGAATTAATGAAAAGCATACACCACACACCCCCAAATATGAATATATATATATATATATGTGTGTGTGTGTGTGTGTGTGTATTGCTGCTTAATTGAAAGGGACATAAAATGAACAGGAGAAATATTCCCTAAGTCCCTCAGTCTTGAAATTATAGAATTATCTATGATGCCATTGTAGACATGTCTTTTCAAATATTTTTCTTAACTGGCCCTTCACATGCTTTTCTATCCTTTACACCAAAAGACCAAACCCTCATAACCTAGTGCATTAGAAATCACTTTGACTATTTGCCCAGATTCCTCAGTACCAGGTAATACAATCTTCAGATTTCAGGTTAGCCATAATAAAATAATTCCATCACTATATGATTTTTCTGAATACCTCTTACGATTGTTATCATTTATTTTGGACTTATATGTAATACTAGAGGCCTGGTGCACAAATTTGTGCACTAGTGGGGTCCCTTGGCCTGGTCTGCGGGATCGGGCTGAAACTGGCTCTCTGACATCCCCTGAGGTGTCCCAGATTGTGAGAGGGCACAGACCAGGCCAAGGGACCCACCGGTGCACGATCGGGGACGGAGAGGGATGTGAGAGGTTGGCCAGCTGAGGAGGGACCAGGGGAGGGCTCCAGGGCATGTCCAGCTGATCTTGCTCAGTCCTGACGAGCTGGACCCCACCAGCAAGCTAACCTACCAGTTGGAGCATCTGCCTCCTGGTAGTCAGTGCACATCATAGCGGCTGCTTGACCGGCCGACTCTCTGCCCCCCCTGGTGGTCAGTGCATGTCATAGCAAGCGGTTGAGCAGCCTTAGCATATCATTAGCATATTACACTTTGATTGGTTGAACGGACGACTGGATGACCGGACACTTAGCATATTGGGCTTTTATTATATAGGATATTATTTAACTTCTTATAATATCTACTTATTTTGTGGAACTTTTATTTATTTTAATCTTTATTGTTGAATGTATTACATATGTCCCCCTTTTTTCCCCATTGACCCATTTTATCCTACCCCTAGTCCCCTGCCTGAGGCCTTCATCACGCTATTGTCTGTATCCATGGGTTATGCATATATGCATACAAGTACTTTGGTTGATTTCTTCCCACCCACCCACCCCTGCCTTCCCTTTAAGATTCAGTAGTCTGTTCCATGCTTCTATGTCTCTGGATCTATTTTGTTCATAGTATATTTTGTTCATTACAGCACACATGTGATACTTGTCTTCTTCTCACTGGATTATTTCACTTAGCATAATACTCTCCAGGTCCCTCCATGCTGTCTTAAAGGATAAGAGATCCTTCTTTTTTACTGCTGTGGAACTTTTAGTTTTATGTCCACTTACTGTGACTTTATAGTACCTGTTTTTATGCAGTATATTAGACATTAACATATACCTTATGTGTGTATCTTTTTATTTCAATACTCAATGAGAGTAGGGTTCTTATATTTTTATATATATCACCAGAACTTGGTTGTCCAAATTAGGTGTGCATAAATTCTTGACTATGTCATTTCTCCAAACTTAGCTTCTTGACAAGAACTATATTTTATACATAAACACCGCTCATTCCTACCATACTCATAGATGCAAAATAGTTGCTTAGAATATTGTGATTTAATGCTTGATAATTATAAATGTAGCCAATATATTTCTTATACCCAAATTAAGAATATACTTCTCTTTCATTAAAGGTCACATCATAAACTAGGGAATAATGTAACAACAACAGCAATAGTAGCCAACACTTCTATAATGCTGATCATCAGGCACTATTGTAAACACTGCACATAAACTCATAATTCTCCCAATAATTGTATAATATAGCACTACAGATATCACTACTTTTATATATAAAAAATCAGATATAAACAATTAAGAGAATTTTCCAAGGTCATAGGTACTGAGTGATGTGACCTAAGTTCTAACACAGGTAATCTGACTCTCCAGGCCCTGCACTCTTAATTACTATCCTTTACTGACTCAGATAAACATTTTCACTTACACATAAATATTCTCTTTTCATCATTTAAAGGGTCTTATAGACATACATTATAAACAAGAGACCAAATGCCAAGAATTCCAGTTGATATATATATGAAAAATATGAGTACTGAATCCCAAAAGAGATTTTTAACACATATAAAACTATCCAGACTTCTAAATCATTACAATTTAACAGGATCCTCTTTATAATACCCCAAACCAAATGTTATAAATACTACTAGAGGCCCAGTGCACGAAATTCATGCATGGGTGGGGTCCCTAGGCCTGGCCGGTGATCAAGGCCAATTAGGTTCCCCACCTTCCCACCTCCCTTCCTCCTCCTTCCCTTGCTGCCCCATCCACTGCCATCCACTCCCAGTTCCCCTTCCAGCCGGGGCCAGGCCATGATTAGGCAATTGGGACCTGACGGCTGTGGGGGAGGGACCAGGAGGTTGGCCACAGTCCCCATGCAGGCTGGGGGGAGGGGCCAATCTCCACTGCAGTGGGTGAGCAGCAGGCCAATCAGGGCCTGCCAGCTGGGGGGAGGGACAGGGGGGAGAGGGACCCAGGAGGTTGGCTGCCAGCCCTGAGGAGGGAGCCAGCCCTCGGCCCCCCTGGGAAAGGGGCAGTGTCCACCACCACCCACCCCCGGTTCCCCATCCCAGCCAAAGGACCTGGCTCCCATTAGGCAATCAGGGCCTGCCGGCTGTGGGGAGAAACAGAGAGGTTGGTCTGCAGGCCCCATTGGCGATTAGGGCTTGCAGGCTAGGGGCAGCTCCTGCATTGAATGTCTGCCTCCTGGTGGTCAGTGTACATCATAGTGACTGGTCATTCCATCGTAATGGTCACTTAGGCTTTTATATATAGAGATTACCATCATCAAGAAAGCAAAAGACAAGTAATTTTTGTTTATTTGTTTGTTTTCAATGCTTTATATTTGGGTTCATTGGAGCAATGCATAAGCCAAATAAACAGGACATTATATATAATGTAAATAAGTGTTTTAACCTTACTGCCCATTTGGGAAAGTAGATGGTAATTTTTAAGTTAGTAAAGTAATGCTCTATAATATTGTATGAACTTCATCCAAAATTAGGAATGAAGAAATATTTTTAATAAAATTAAATCTATGTCTAAATCTTCAAAAATCTCACCATGTACTGGGAAAAATCAATCTTAGTCAATACTTGGAACACTTCCCCTCCCTCCAGTGTGATACCAGTATTCAGGTGCATAATGCTGAAAAAGGGGGCAATAGGCTTCTAGAATTCAATTCATTATGAGCCCTATTGTCTTCTTCATTATGTAAGACTGTAGAGACCACTTGACACCAGGAGTTTTCTACCTCAATGACTGTGTGCACCATTGCCTTGGGATGCTACCATGGAATATGGTTCTGGAGATTATGGGACCTACCAAACTTTGCACCATTCCCAGTTTCCGGAAATCTCTGCTCCTTCTTTTCCAGTCTCTATGAGTTCAATTTTACAGTATAACAAACCAGCCCAAAACTTAGTGTCTTAAAGAAAAGCCATTTTATGTAACTCTAGATTCTGTGGGTCCACTGAGCAATTTTTCATGTCTCAGATGGCATCTCTCATCTCTGCTAAGCTCTAGCACATGTTTGTGATCAGCTTGCTGGTCACTAATTAGTGTTTGATCTAAAATGACTTCACTCAGGTGTAAAGTAGTTGACAGGCTATTGACCAACTTATATTTCTAATGCAATTTCTGCATTCTCCAGTAGTCTAACTCATGTTTCTTCACATGGAAGTCTCAAGATTCTAAATGCAGCAAAAAGTCCAGCCCTAAGAAAAAAAGCAACACTGCTTTTCAATTTCCCGTTTATGTTATGGTTGCTAATGCCCCATTGGTTCATAGACAGCATATGGCCTTTCTACATTCAAGGAGTTGGGAAATAGCTCCACCACTTAACTTAAGAAGTCGCAACTGTTGTAGATATCACTGCAATCTACCACAAAGTCACCAATGACAATCCTTCTCTCTTCACTAGTGAAATTGTGTAAGGAAAATATATTTTAATTATATAAATAGATTAGGCCAAGAAGGAGGGGCTCATTCTCCCCTTGGCTTCCAATAAAGGACAGCTCTCATAATCCCCTGGGAAGAGCAATCTGCCAGCATTTCTGATCCCCTAAAGTCCAAGTTGAAGATGCTAAATTCTTGGTTGGTGGCTTCCTCCATTCCCCAGTCCTTACCATAGGACAGAGTCTCTATGTACAGCAGGCTGATAATACTTGTAAGGCATAGGTTCCTTGCCAGGAAAGACAAGGCAAAAAGCCCAGAAGCTACCACCCAGCCCAGTGCTCAGAGCAATGGCTCAGATATTTTGCTTAAGGGGAGAGGCATTCCATAAGAAAATACAGCTCTGAAGCTCTATCTAAAAGATAGAATGTAGAGGAATTCAATCCTAAGGGAATTCTAAAAAAACAACATCTTCTCTTTAGTAAGAGCAACATTCTAAATCATAGGCCAGCTAGCTCACCAGAAAGAAACAAGGAATGAGAGAACCAAGAAGAGTCCACCTAGATAAGAAAAAATCCTTAAAAAACTAGCCTTAAAAAACCTGCTCTTGTACAAATGTGGTTGTATCAGATTGCTGAGCAATATATGTCCCATGACAATGTCAAATACAATAAAGAAATCAGACAGTAATTAGTAGAGCCTATTATATATACTGGTATATGGGCATACCTCAAGGTATTGCAGGTTCCAGACCACCACAATAAAGCAAATACTGCAATAAAGCAAGTCACACAAACATTTTTGTTTCCTAGTGCATCATTTGAGCCTTTTGCAAGTCATAATACTTTTGCTGGTGGAGGATATTACCTGAAATTTGTAAAAAGTGCAATATCTGCAAAACACAGTAAAGCAAAGCACAATAAAATGAGGTACGTCTGTATATACCACATCTTTATCCATTTATCTATTAATAGACACCTAGGATGCTTCCATATCTTAGACATTGTAAATAATATTGCAATTTTGGATGTAAAGGGTGCATGCTAAGTGAAATAAGTCAGATAATTCTCATATGATTTAACTTATATGTAGAATCCAAAAAAGCAAACAACAACACAGAAATAGACTCATAGATATAGAAAACAAAATGATGGTTGCCAGAGAATGGGGTTGGAAGGCTGGTTGAAAAGGGTGAAGGAGAATAAAGATACTAAAAACTTCCAGTTATAAAATAAACAAGTAATGGAGATATAATGTATAGCATAGGGAATATAGTCAATAATATCATAACTTGTATGGTGATAGATGGTTATTATGTCAAACCATTATGTTGTGCACCTGAAATGAATATGATATTGTATGCCAGCTATACTTTCACAATAAAAAATAATTGAATTGGAATACTCACACTTCTTGATTTCCAAACTAACTACAAAGCAATAGTAAACAAGACAGTATGGTACTGGTATAAGGATAGGAATTAGACAAATGGAATATAGTTGTTAATGTAGAAATTAATCCTCACTATTTCTGTCATGGAATTTCATCAAGGTTGCAAAAACAATTTAATATGGAAAACATAGTCCTTCAACAAATTGCATTGGGGAAATTGGATGCCCATACTTGAAAGAATGAAGTTGAATCCCTAGCTAGTATCATATAAAAAACTATGAAAAATGTTTCAAAGATTAAAATGTAAGACTTAAAATTCTAAGACTCTTAGAAAACAACATAGGGGTACATTTCTGTGGCCTTGCGTTTAGGAATGGTTTCTGAGGTGTGACATAAAAGGCACAAATAACAAAGAAAAAGATATATAAGTTGGACTTAGAAACTTTTGTGCACCAAAGGACACTACCAAAAAATTGAAGAGACAACCAAAAAGTGAAAGGAAATATTTTCAAAGCATGTATCTGATAATATAAAGTACCCTTACATCTCAAGATTAAAAAGACAAATAATTCAATATTAAATCAAGGGCAAATGATCTGAATAAACTTTTCTTAAAAAATACACAGATAGAGACTAAGTACATCAAAATATGCTTAACACCATTAGTCATTAGGGAAATGCACATGAAAACCACAATGAGATACCGCTATATACCCACCGTGACTGTTATAATAAAAGATGGACAATAAATGTTGGTGAGGAAGTGTTGAAGTTGGAACCCTTATATATTGCTGAAAGGAATGTAAAACGGGCAGTCATGTGGAAATCACTTTGGCAAGTCCTCAAATTAAACAGAAATTCTACTACTAGGATTATACCCAAGAGAAATGTAAATATATGTCTTGACAAAAACATCTCCAGAAATGTTCATAGTGACATTATTCATAACAACCAAAAAAAAATGGAAATAATCCAAATGTCCATCAACTGAGGAATGGATAAATAAAATGTTATATATTTCAATACAATGGGACATTATTAAACCAAAAAAGCAGAATGAAGTACTGTTACATACCACAAAATGGCTGAACCTATAAAACATTATTCTCAGTTAAATAAGCCAGACACAAAAGGGCACATATTTTATGAGTCCACGTCTATGAAATGTCCAGAATAAGAAAATCCATACAGATAGAAATAGGACTAGTGGTTGCAAGGGGGTGAGTGGAGGTGACAACTAGGTGTGATGGCTAATGGGTAAGGTTATTTTTAAATTTATGTTTTCTAAGAGATGGAACTATTCTAGAATTAGGTAATAATGATGGTTGCACAAACTTATTAATATACTTAAAAACACTGATTCAAATATTTTAAAAGGATAAATTTTATGTGATTGTATCTCAATGAAAACTGTAAAAAATCCAGACTCCCTCAGGTAACAATTTGTTTTATATCAAGGTAGGAAAAACTTATATAATTTTAGTTTAGTTTGCCTAATAGACATTTAGCAAAGGGAGAGTAATTTCCTATAATAAATCAAAGAGGAAAGTTGCCTGAAGATACTTCCCTAATAGTATGTTTTTTTGTAAAATATACTTTCTCTAATCATAGTTTTATTTTTAAGCTCTATAATTTTATTTATTTATTATAACAGCTAATCACTTTTCATCTCAACAGTAATATGATGACAGTTCCACTTTCTCAGTTTCATTTACCTGCAGTCAACCATGATCTGAAAATATTAAATGGAAAATTCCATAAACAAAGAATTCATAAGTTTTAAATTGCATGCCATTCTGAGTAGTGTGATAAAATCTCACACTGTTCCACTCTGTCTCACCTGGAAGGTGAATCATTCCTTTGTTCATAGTGAGTCATCCCTTTGTTCAATATTCACTCTATAGGATAAGCTATTCACCATTTAGTCACTTGGCAGCCATCTCGATTATTAGACTTACTGTCACAGTATAGCAGTGCTTGTGTTCAAGTAACCTTTATTTTTAATAATGGCCTCAAAGAGCAAGAGTAGTGATGGTGGCAATTCAGATATGCCAAAGAGAAGCCATAAAGTGCTCCCTTTAAGTGAAAATGTAAACATTCTCCACATCATAAGGAAAGAAAACATGCTGAGGTTTCTAAGATCTATGATAAGAGCCAGTCTTCTATCCATGAAATTGTGAAGAAGGAAAAGTAAATTTGTGCTCGTTTGCTGAGAGAGACCACACTCACATAACTTCATTACAGTATATTCTTATAACTGTTATACTTTAGTATTATTTATTGTTGTTAATTTCTTACTGTTCCCAATTTATAAATTAAACTTTATCATAAATATGTATGTATAAGAAAAACACATAGTATATTTAAGGTCTGGTACTCTGCAGTTTCACACATCCACTGGGGGGGGGGGGGTGGGTCTGAGTTGGTGTCCTCTGTAGATGAAGGGGAATTACTCATACAGTGCTTTCATAAAATATTTCTATGCTTCAATATTATTATCATGTTGTTAAAATTTCAATCTTTTAAAAAGATACTGGGTTTAATAACTTTATCATTTATTTGGGAATGATGAATCTAACAACACGGTTCATTCTCTGAATGTACAAACATGGTTATCTTGATATTCATTT